>NC_081183.1:190717562-190862562 GCF_029867415.1 Vicia villosa | reverse complement strand
TCATCCCAAAGATCAAGTTCCTTCAAATACAATAAGTTTCGGGTATATATTATTTAATTTGATGATACATTAATAAAAATGATTACTATATTTATATTCATCACAACTAATAAAATTAGTAATATAAATTTAATGATCAATTTTATATATTTTTTAAATTTAAATTTACTATATTTTTGATCAATTTGTTCATCAGCAAAACTACAGAAGAATATAACAATGAAATGAGAAAGATTGTAGCTGGATTAGCAAGGGCCATGTCAAAAAACTTAGGGTTTGATGAAAACTATATAGAGAAGGCATTTCAAATGAAGTTAGGGTTTGATGTAATAGCCATGAATATTTATCCACCGAATTCTGAGGCCAAGAGTGATATTGGTCTCCCTGACCACACTGATCCTGGTTTTGTGATCACTCTAATGCAAGATGTTAATGGAGGGCTTCAAATTCTATCACATAAAGGGAATTGGATTAATGTTTATATTCCTCATCATGCTATACTCATACAACTTGGTGATCATCTTGAGGTACTTTATTAAAATTAATTTTATTTTTCAAAATAAATATTGAAACAAACAAGTCACAAAAAGAATAATATCAAATAATAATAAGCTAATCTATTATTGATATATAATGCACATATGCATTAAAAATCGGAGTTACAAATATTACAGTGCCTGATATGGATCGGTATCATGTACTTATATGACATGTGTCAACAACTAAGATTATCAAAATAATGTCGAAAATTCAAAATAATGTTTGACAATAAATGATTATCAATATTTAATTTGATACAAATATTTTTTTTAATAAAAGAATAACTTTAATTTTTTGAATAATATTACACCATCTCACTATTTTGTTTTCATTTGGTTTGATTGTAGATCTTAACTAATGGAAAATATAAGAGTCATCTCCATCGAGTTATTGTTAACAAGAACAAAGTGAAAAGGATCTCTATTGTTACCCTTCATGGACCTTCGTTGGACAAATTCATTGTTCCAGATACAAAATTTGTTGATGATGAAAATCCACAAAATTACATTGGAATGACTTACAAAAAATCCTTGGAAGCAAATGGAAACAAACCAATCGATGCACAATCATCACTTGAGCAAATTAAGCTAGTGTAATTGTGTAATATAGTTTTTTTAAAGTAAAACATGGTTATGATATATTAGTGTAATTGATTGTATTATTATGATACCTAATTAATCATATTCCAATTGATGTAATATAGTTAATTATATACGATAATAAAACAATCTTAATATTACTCTTTATTAGTAAATTATATTTTATTTGATTAAATTATGTGTATCTCATTATTTTATAAAAAATTGATCTGATTCACATGAATATTAATCTAGATAAGAGATTGTAGTAAATTGTGAGAGCATAAAATAGTGTCTTGCAAATTTTAAAAAAATAATATTATATTGTTCTCCCATCTCTCTCACACGTCACATATTAGCGAAAATAAATCATATTTAACAATAAAATAATAGCAATAATAATAATAAATAATAATAATAATAATAATAATAATAATAATAATAATAATAATAATGGATGAATAAATATGATAAAATATAAATAAAGATTAATTTAATATTAAATTAAAAATATTGATAAATAATTTTTAGAAATACGTATGATTTTGTCATTAGGAATTTAGGATAATTATGTAACTATATATAATACAAAAAATTAAAACCTAATAAATTAAAATATTTAATAATATAAATACTAATTTTATTTTTTATCAAACTAAAATATATTTTCTTGTAAGGATAATTTTGTCATTAACATATTATATATACATATTTTATTTTGCTTATCTAACATATTACTCAGTCATGTCAACGAATTTTTATAAAATTATATATATAACATTATTAATTTTTTTATCAACTTATAAATTTTAAAACATTTATATGTAATATTATTATATTTGGTTTCATGTGTGAACCAAACACATGATAGGATAATTTTATATTGTCTATATCATATCTTACCCAAAAAAAAAAATCCTATCATATTCTATACATCAAATGGGTCTTTAAATGTTTCAGACAGAAAGATGTAATATTACGATATTTTAAATAAATTGAAAATATATTTTTAACAATTTTCTTATTTATTTAGAACATCCGATATTTTAAATAAATTAAATATATACTTTTAACATTTTCTAATTTATTGATTTGATTTATGTTTAGGGAATTTAAATAAAACTATAGCACTGTCTTTTAATAGTATATTATTATTATTATTATTATTATTATTATTATTATTATTATTATTATTATTATTATTATTATTATTATTATTATTATTATTAAAAACTAAAGAATATTTATGAAATAAGTATGTGTATCTTATTTATTTTGTTTTCATGTGTTTAGTTCAGAGAGATACAGATCAAGTATTTTGTTTTCATGTGTTTGGTTTAGAGAGTGATATGAGATTGTTTGATTTGCTTTTTAAAAACTGTTTTCTCTTTTTCAAAATTTAAAAACTGAAAAAATTGTTTGGCTTGTAGTTTTTAAAACTTGTTTTCTAAAACTGTTTTAAGTTTTATTGTTTTTAAAACTAAAAAACCAAAACAGCTGGAGTCTATTTTGCTTTTCACTTTTGAGTATTTTACTTATTTTAAAAACTCAAAATCACCGAGAAACTAGGAGTAACAAAACGGGTTCCGTATGTGGGGAAAATCCGATTCATTCATACTTTTTTGTGGGGTGGGATAAAGTTTTAGGTCCGCTCTCTTTAATATGTCCATTCCGTCCTGTTTTTTTCAGACTTTTGGAGACATTAGCTTTTTCATACAATTTTATTATTTTTAGGCCTAAAATTTTTAATGTCCGCGGACTTTTCCCGCTCGGCCCTCACTTATTGCGGGGCAGACCCGCGCTCACAAATATATCTGTCTCATCCTGCTTCGTTTTTTCGCAGGTTATTGAAGAACGGGTCTAAACAGACAGACATGCCCGTTTGTCACTCCTAAGAGAAATTATCAAATTTTATTAATGACACAATTGTAAATATTGACTTAGCTTTATTTTATTTATTTTAACCAAACAAAATATATTGGTTCTTTGTTGACTGTTGATTCGTTACGAGTGTCTCTTAATGGATTCTAAAAAATTGTTTCAATTTTTAACATTTTATTTTATTTTAATAATTATTACTTAATTTTTATAAATATAAAACACCTTTTAAAAAATTAATAAAAACACTATTTTAACTTACTATATGCATTTAATAAAATTTAAAATATTTAAATTCAATTTAGACAACATAAATAGGTTATCACCGGTTTAGTCCTTTTATTTAATATATGAGGTTTTCATTTAAAAAAAATTTAATTGATCAACTAATCAACCCTAATATGAAAAGTTTTTGAATTAAGTGTTCATTAATCAATGAAAGACTTATCTAATTGATTGAATGGATTATATATTTAACAAGGAGCACCCAATTGTTACTTATATTAAAAGAATTGTACTTAAATGCATACTCCCTCTTTTTTTTATTATAAGTCGTTTTAGACTTTTCACACAGATTAAGAAAAATAATAATTGTTGTATGAAAATGAGAAATTATGAAGGTTTTTACAAAATTATCCTTCACTAATGACATGTGAAAGATAAATTTATATAATTGAAAGGAGGGAGAATAATAAATATTTAAGGATATAATAGGAAAAATAGCATTAATTATTCATTGGAATTGTAAAGCGACTTATATTTAAATATAATTTTTTTCTAAAACGACTTATAATAAAAAACGGAGGGAGTATTATTTACTAAAATTCATATTGGATAAATATTTATATTTCTAAAAGTATATCATGAACTTCTTTTAGGAAAAAAAATATAAGTTTGATTATTTGATAGGTTTTAAAACGAAAATATTGTAATTAAGATTTGGGAATTTGAAATAATATATTTTTTAAATTTAAATCATTCTATTATAGTATGCCTATTAATTAAATAATAATTGACTTTTTTTATAACTTATGTTAGACCATGACATACTAACAAATGTACTCAAGTATAAAAAATAGGGTTAAATACCTTTTACCCCCCTGCCAAACAAGCGAGTTTTGGTTTTGCCCCCTTTAAAAAAAAAATTTGTTGCGCAGACCTCACCAAATTGAATTTCCAACCATTTGAACCTTCTACCATGTTTTTACCTAGAGTAACAGGTTTCCATCCTACGTGTCTGTTACCAATGTTTTTTTTAATTTTACCAAATGCCACGTTGGCACAGCATCATCTTTTTCACTCTTTCTTCCTCACGATTCTGAAAATCCCCAAATTAAAAACTGTGAGCCCTAGGGTTTGGCAAACCGTGACCATCCTCAACGGCTGCGCAGTGTTGTTCTTCATCATCTTCTTCGTCGTCATCATCACTAATAGGCATGGAACAAAGCTACAGCAATGGAAGCAGCAACTCTCATGAGATTACGAGTGTTCCCCAGTGTGGTTGTCGTTTGCCAATGAAGATGTGGGTAGCAAATACAATGCAAAATAGAAACCGGAAGTTTTGGAAGTGTCGTTTGGCCGGGGTAATATGTTGTATGATTTATATATCTGACTGGGCTAATTTGAGTTAACATATATATATGTGTTATATGTCCAATTTTTGTTGATGTTTGCAGGGTCTTAATTCTTGTGACTTGTTTTTATGGGATGATGAATTTGCCACAGCTATGGGTGGAAGTTCAAAGAGTGAAAATCGTGAATGCAAGAAATGTAACGTTGCGTTGGTGAAGTTGGAAATAACAATGAAAAAGCTTGAAAAAACAAAGTTGAAAGTTACCATAATGCAGAAGAAGATGTTTCAGATGAAAATGGGACTCATGTTGTGCTTGATCATGTTTGCAGTGATTTTGAAGATCAAGATTTAGGCATTAGAGTTCTATAATAACAAGATGTATGCTTGTAGTATGTTATAGTATGCTTTATTTAATTTGCTGTAGTCTTGTGATGGGCAAATTATGTAAACTTCAAATGAATTAATGGAAAATTTTGTTTACAATTGATGGCTTTAGATGTATTAAACTATCTCATTGTTTTGTTTATAAGGTGTAATGAGTTTACTATGCACCAGAAAATAAATTGCAAACAGGTTATGAGCATAAAATGTTCTTCATATTAATCAAGACATTAAGTCTTAAACTGTCAGTACATTGACTTACACAAAACACCATTAACTTGTTCAAAACATGCCCAAAACTTACAACACTCAAAGATCAGTCAAGATTCACTTGTTCATAACACCATAAACTTACAAAAAACTTAACATTGTCTTAAAGTTAACATAAAACATGTGACAAAACATAAAGAGACATGATTCTATTTCTTTGCTTTCTTGTTTGACTTCTTTGATCCACTACCCTCCTCTTCATTTGTCAATGACATTGGTTGGTCACTATTGGAACCTGGCCCTGTAAATGGTTTTGGTTTTTTAAACCAATTAATCTTGATTCTTTCACTTGACCTCTTTCTCATTGGCTTGAGCTCTTTAACTGCTTTCTTTTTCTTGGTGGCCTCTTTATAATTCTGTGCAGTGGTGATGTCTGGTAGGCTTGTTATGATATCATCAGAAATCCCATCAAAATAATCAGTCTGAGCTGGATCAGTTGGGATAACTCCACTTGCCTGTGTTGCATCAGTAGGGTCCACTTCACTTGCCTGTGTTGCATCAGTAGGGTCAACTCCACTTGCCTGTGTTGCAGTATGGTTTGCAGCATTTTGAGTAGAACCTTCACCATCTACATGTTGAGTTGTTTCAGTTGATTCAGTTGTCTTCACCTTTTTCTATCAAAAAACAAAGTTATCAGTTAGAAGCAGCAGTATAAATATTCAGACATTAACAACAAATTTGGTTTCTACATCATACCTTTCTCTTAAGAGCATTTTCATCCTGAACTGAGCTTTTACAAGTCTGTGCATTATGCCCAAACTTATCACATGTTGTACACCTGTAAGAGACTCCTGGCAATCTTCTTCTAGCCCCATCCTCACCAGTCTCTCTAATCCTGAGCTTTCTAGGCCTCCCTGGACCCTTTTTAAAGATTGGTGGCAACAATTCATCCGATTCTACCTCAGGCCACATATCCCGGCCATTAATTGGACTAATAGCATAATTATAACATAACTTATACCTCTCTCTAGAGTAACACTCATCCACAAAATCCTCAGGATTTTGTTGTCTAAATCCCAATGCTGCTACAGCATGCCTACAGGGAATGCCCACCAGCTCCCAAAAGTTACAACTGCATGACTTTTTTGAAATATCCACTATAAACTCTTGTGTATTGAAAGAATGTGTGACCTGAAACTGTTCATTCATTGCCCAAGTAGGCAGCCAATGAGCACTCAATGCAACCTCCTTGTCTAATCTTTTCCTAGGTATGGGCATGACCTTATGTGGCCATTTTTCTAACTTCAAAGCAGATGTTGAGCACCTATTCATTAAATACTTTCTGATCCATTCACACATGGTCAGAATTGGCTTATCCCTAGCATCTAATATTGTTGCATTGAAAGATTCAGAAATGTTGTTCATTAGAACATCACATTTTGGGAAAAAATTAAAGGCATGCTTACACCAGCTTTTTGGTTGAACTCCCATAAGCCAACTCCATGCCTTTGGATCAAGTTCTTTTAACTCATTCATCTTTGTCAGCCATCCTTGATAGTATGTTGATTTTGCTGCCCCCATCATCAAGTCCCTTATCAATGCTCCTCCACCAAATTTCTTTTTGAAGTTAGCATATAAATGTCTCAAACACAGTCTGTGTTCCACCCTTTCACCCATGTCTTCAAAAACTGATACCAACCCCTAAAATCAACAAAATCAAAGACATATTATTTTCACAATCATCAAAAAACACAAAAAACACAAAGACACATAACTATAGCACTAACCTTTTGTTGGTCAGATATAAAGACATATTTGTTGTCCTGCCCAATGTCACCCATCAGCAAATCAATAAACCATTTCCAAGTTTCCTTGTTCTCTATTTCAACAACTCCAAATGCTAGAGGGAAATACTGGTCATTGGGGTCCCTACCCACAGCAATTAGCAACTGACCACCATATTTTGTTTTCAAGTGACAGCCATCTACCCCAATGAAGGGTCTGCATCCATTACTGAACCCCTTTTTGCAACCATCAAAACAAAAGTAAAAGGATCCAAATCTTGGTTGTATGGTTGGAATAGGTCTGTTGACAGTGATACTCACAGTATTTCCAGGGTTAACTCTATGTAGCTCAGATGCATACCTCCTCAAATCAGCATATTGCCTATCTGCATCTCCCTCAAGTATCCTCTTGGCTATGAGCTTTGCCTTCCATGCCCTTGCAACAGTGATGCCCACAGAAAAATTCTGCCTCAAGTCTTGAATGATGTCAGTAATCCTAACACTTTGTGATGTTTGCATCTTTTTTACCACAGCTTTGGCCACCCACCTTGAGCTTGCAGATATATTGTCTAGAACCCTAGCACATGTGTGCTTATCAACTATGGTTTTTATAGCAAAAGTATGTTTGTGGCCCACCTTTGAACAAAGTATTAAAAATCCACATTTGGCCCTACATTCCACCCTAACCCTGTAGCTCTCGTTTTTCACAAACTTTATTTCCCTACCATTTAATACTGACCACTCACGTATAGCTTCTCTAAACTCATCAAGGGAATTAAATTCCATACCCCACTCAAATTTAAAATTCTTATTAAAATGCTCCTTTTTGAACTTTTCAAACTTGTGACCCTTGTCCTCATCTGATAAATCAGGGTCTGAGCTGTCTAACTCATCAGTAAGATATTCATCTCCATCTTCCATTTCTTTCTTTTCTGAACCCCTCATAACATCTGATAGGGAAGGAGCTTCCTTCCTAGGTACAGACACATCTACACCTTCAAACCCATCATCCAACCCAGTGGCACGTTCATCCTCACTATCTCCTAATCCTTCCACTCCTTCTTCATCACTATGATCCTGAACTGCTATTTCATTAACACATCTAGGACTAACAACTGAAAATGAGACATCTACTACATCGTGCTCTACATACATTACACCATCTACTTCATTGGCATAAGAAAATGCACCTACATCATAACAGTCATCATCTTTCCTAATTTGGAAAAAGTTGGGATCAATTTCAGGAACCTTTGTCCATACCCTAAATGTGCCTTCACTGTAACCCCACTCATTCAACAACTTGTTAACGCAACTCATGGTAAAGTTGTCAATGTGAATGTCAGTTACATGTGTCGTTACCCCACCCCTGTATATCATATCCCCGTCACCCATGCTCACAAATTCCCCTCCATGATTGAAAACAATACTGATTAAATGCATATTCTGAAAATTTTTAAGGAAATGAAAAATATTTTAAACCCTAAAATGATGACAACACCTTAAATTTGTTAGACCCTAAAATAATGACAAACCCTAAAATTCGTACCTTGCCATCTTCAATAACTTCTTCTTCTACAGGTTCGTCCCTGTTCACAGCATTGGTTTTCTTCGTTGAATGGCTTGACTGAGTCGTCTTCTCACTCTGGCTTGACTGTGTCGTCTTGCTTGACCGCGCCGTCTTCTTTGGCTGACTCGTCTTCATCTTGCTCGTCTTCGTGTTCTTCGATTTCGCCATTGCCCTAGCTTTCGTTTTCGCCTTTCCTTTTTTCAGACTGATTTGACCTAATTTTTTTCAGGGGGGTAAAACAATAACAATTATATAATATGGCTTATGTGGCATTTGGTAAAATTAAAAAAAACATTGGTAACAGACACGTAGGATGGAAACCTGTTACTCTAGGTAAAAACATGGTAGAAGGTTCAAATGGTTGGAAATTCAATTTGGTGAGGTCTGCGCAACAAATTTTTTTTTAAAGGGGGCAAAACCAAAACTCGCTTGTTTGGCAAGGGGGTAAAAGGTATTTAACCCTAAAAAATATAGTGATTTAGGATCTCATTAAAAAGGATAGGCTAAATGATGTAAAAAAAATTTAATGCTAAACATATTTTCAATTCTCTTAAAAACAGTTTTTTAAAATTTAAATGCCAAATAAATTTTCTCGTTTCTTCATCTTTAAAACAATTTTAAAAATTTAAGTGCCAAACTTATTTTTCTTCACTTCTCTTTTGAAAAATATATTTCAAAACAAATTTTTAAAACAAATTTTAAAAACTAAAAATCAAAAGCAATTCAAACAGGCCCTTTTCTTGTGTTTGGTTTAGAGAAAGATAGAGACCAAGTATTTTTTTAATGTGTTTGGTTTAGAGAGTGCTAGAGACCAAGTATTGTGTTTTCATGTGTTTGGTTTAAAGAGAGATAGAGATCAAGTATTTTGTTTTCATGTTTGAACAATGTGCCTGAGTTTATTTAATTAAACTATTATTAAGGGAAGGTTACTGGCATGTGGCTTTCCCAACATTATTAGGGAAAACACATTTAATATAATAACAGTTGAAAAGACCTACACTATTACAAAAAGCGATTTTAATCTCAGGTGTGAAATGCATTTTACTTTGGTTAAAGAAGAAAGATAACGAAGATATCATAAAAAATAAAGATTTAACACCTCAATTTTAAAAAGACCAGGTGGTAAATTTATTGGGTTCAAACCCTATCATCTGTACTTTTATTATTTACAAAATTAGTGTTTCGTATATCTCGATTTATTAAGAACCAAGGGGTAAGTTAGATTGTTTTTTTTATAAATTTAAACTCGTTACATCGTTTTCACAGTAAATTAATAAAATAATTTATTTATAACCTACAATATTTACCCATAATATTAGATTGTTTATACATAATAACATAAAAATTAATTTGTCCATGAAAATCATATGTTGGATCTTCAATTCCTTAATATTCTGGGTAAGATCAAACGATGAGTGTCACTATATTCTCAATTGCTTTTTGATGCAATAAATATTTAAAAACATAAATCATAAACCCAAATAATTTTCTGCTCTTGCAATCCATCATAGAGAACTTTTCATGGCAAATACTCTTGCAAACCTTAAAGAGGAGGATGTAGATAGTTTCAAGTGCTTCAAGATGTTTCATTATCAATTTTTGATATTCATAATGCTTTTATAATGAAAGCTTTTTATGTTTCGCGCGGATCATTAATGGTAGTGTCTTGAGCGTTGATAGTCATGAAATAGAAGACAATAATTTGTTTAAGGACGGTAATCAATACCTTCAATTTGTATGCTAAATTATATTCTCAGTTATGATAAAAACTAAGGTGAAAAAGCTTTTTTTTACATTACATTGTTTACACAAAATATTAAAACACAATATTACAACAAATCCAGATTCTTGGAGAACAATAAATCTTTGTTCTAAACATTAGAAAAAGTTATATAGATTGAATGCATCCAACTTCTAAAGGAGTTATCTGTTCCAACCATTGGAAAATATTCTTCTGCACTTGCAATCCATCATAGAGAACTTTTTAATTCCAAACTTCTTTAAGTTCCAAGATTTCATTATCTTGCCATTCATCCCAAAGAATGATGCGTACGAGTTAGCATTAGGGTAGATTATATTTAAGAAGTGATTTTATAGTAAAATATGATTATTTAATCCCTTGGTTATTAAGAAAACCGACGGGATAAATCATTTAGCTTACAAATAAATAATATAATAAAAAGAAAGGTTCCTGAACTCTTTTTTCCTCAATTTTAAGAAAAATGAGGTAAGATATGGTTTTATTTCTAAAACATGGCGCGCTTTAGAATCATATCACTAGAATAACAATGACCATCCATATTCAAAACGTAACGTATGTTTTAGATTTTCAAGGAGGCTTTTGAGCTATTTAAACAATATTCATATTTTCAACGTCTCATTTCCAACTCTTTGTGTTTTCAAATCTAGTTTCAAAGTCTTTTCTTTTCTTCAAATATGAATGAAAATCTTTTGTTCGTTATCAATGAAAAATTTGTTGATTTGGATGATTTGAGAGGCAAAGGTTTTGATCTAAGGAAAACTATTTCCAAACAAAAGTTGCATGGTTACTTTGACATTCTTCATAGCCCCATCTACATTAATCCATTAAAGAGTTTTGGTTAAATTCCTTTGTTACTGGTCATGATGCTGAGGCAATCCAATCCTATGTCAATGACTCTCCTATCACCATTACTTCATCACTTATTGCTCAGGCAATAAATTGTAAAGACGAAGATAATTGTGTTGAACATTATAGATTCAACATTGTCTACTCAACCCACTTTCGCCTAATTTAAGCCAATAAAGATAAGTCCACCAGTCCTGCAAAAATAAGTCCACTACTCCTAAATGCAAAAATTTGGTTTTAACTTTTATTATCAAATTTCTGTACAAGAGAGAAACTACTGGATACGGAAATTTGGGATGTCAAACATCTCTTATATTTCCTTACCCGCAAAGTTAGAGTTAATCTTCCTCTTAACATTTTTAACTTCTTAAAGGAAATGATAGTCATATCTCAGGGGGGAATGATTTTTCTCATACCATATGGAAGAGTTTTTTCTGAACTCTTCTCTCACTTAGAAAATAGTTAATACGGATAATGTTGAAGTTAAATGGACTCGGAAGTTTGAATATGTAGAATAGTTATTATGAATTAAATATTTTCTTTTTTATTATTGCCTAGTATTCTTGTTTATTGATATGACAAAGATTTTGAGAATTACTAATTAACAAAGATTTTGAGATTTACTAATTAAAAAAGAAAAACATGAAATCTGGAAAGACCCCAAGTGAGAAATTCTTAAAAAAAGTTTAAAAGAGCGAATAGGGATTTGAAGCAAGATCCTATATAGCTATGTAATGTTACCCTAGTTTTTGAGAGAACCGGGGAAGAAGGTTATTTATTTTCTTTAAGAAATCAAACATTGCGCCACCAGGACCTATACTCTCGGTTTTTAGCATGTTCGAGATGAAAGTTTCATCATAAAAAGTGTTATTTGTAGTAGTGCTATAATAACGGTTGAAAAACCGTGATTAAGTATGATGTGATTGTATGTTGATTATTTACAACCACGTTCCAATGTCTATGGTAGAATACTGGAAAGCACGCTACCTATAACCACGTTTGTTTTAAATAACCATAGTGAACAGTTGCGCCATTTTTGCTATTTAAACAATCTTTCACTACGATTTTATCTTTCAAACATAGTGATATGTTCTTTGAGTTTATTATAAAATGTGTGAAATGCTTATTTCACCAACTACTCACTAAGCATATAACCTTTAATGTGATATAGAAATTAGTAATTTGTCAAATTAAGTTATATTATAGTAACAAGTTACAATGATCAATGTTTTCCTAACTTTTTTCTTTTCATTCTCCATATCTCACTCTTTTTTTAAGTGTTAGAATTAGGTTCAATGCTTGTGATTCATCAACCAACACTTCATTCTCTACTCAACTAGTAAAGAAGGAAGTGTTGATTGAAGAGCTATAAGCATTAAACTAAATTTTAACTCTCAAAGGGGGGATAGTTACGTAGAATGGAAGTAAGAAAACTCAAAAAATATTTATCAATGTAATTTGTTTTCTAAAATAACTTAATTTTTTATATTATAAATTTCTATTTCAATTAGAAAGGTTATTTAGTTAGTGACGGGTTGGTAAAACACTCAAATCATATATGACATAATAAACTCATCTAATAGTTAGTGTTGCAATATACTCCCTCTGTCCCAAATTATAAGAGAAATTCACTTTTTAGATTCATTGAAGAATTAATGTATCTGGTCTGCATATAGACCAGATGCATTAATTATTCAATGAATCAAAAAAGAGAATTTCTCTTATAATTTGGGACAGAGGGAGTACAAGGTATATCATTAAATATCAACAACATACAACATATAAATTATCATCAACAACATCTACTTTTATCAACATACATACAACTTTTATCAACAACATACAACTTTTATCAACAACATACAACTTTTATCAACAACAATGTATATCAACAGAAACTAAATCATCGTCAACAATACACATCTTAAATAAAATACAACATATTACAATAAAAACAAAATCAACAACAACATACAACTTTTATCAACAACATACAACTTTTATCAACAACAACATATATCAACATAAACTAAATCATCGACAACTACACACCTTAAAAAAATACAACATATAAAAAATAACAAAATCAACAACAACATATAACTTTCATCAATAACATCCAACTTTTATCAACAACAACACACCTTAAACAACATAAACGACTTTTATCAACAACAATAACATATCAACTCATAAAATATTTCATAAACGTAACTATCTATGAATGTCATCCACAATGAAAGGGGGATGTAGCGGAAGTGAGAGCAGAAAATTTGTGTTAAATTTAAATGGATGTCTTTCACACAAGTTTATGCTGAAGCGGTAAAACGGCAAATAACAAAAGTTTTGGAAATATTTATCCGGGAAATTATCGTCTCCACATGGATTAGTGATTATCGAATTTTTGTTATACAAGTCTCGTGTTCTTGAATTTCAGTTTGAATGGGTTAAAGTAAAAGCAGAAAAGTAAATATGAACATAAAAATAATTCATTCTTTAGAGAGTAGGAACTTATCAACCATGCATATAATCCACTCCTCACAAACTTAAACCTATCGACAAGTTATACTCAACCTACAATACTCGTCAATGTCATCACGTATCAACAACAACACCCATTGTATCATCTCAGAGGCGATCTCTCAACCAACCTCATCAACACAGAAGACAACTGTGTTACTCGCGGCGACAATCTCTCAACACAACACAACCAACACAGAGGCATTAAGCACATATACCCAAGTGAATGTCAGCTCTAAATCTATCTCTAGAATTCAGAAACTAACTGATAATCATCCTAGATAAGGATTCGAGCAATGTATGTCTATATCAACCCAAATCCCAAGCACAGGACAAAAATCTAAGATAACAATCGACAAAAATTTATAAAGCAAATTAAATATAACACCATGGGCGACAAATATATACGAGTTTGAAGTAAATACATATACAAAACCCAACTAAGAGAGAATACACAAAGAGGAAAAGAAATGAACCAAAAATCTCCCAGTTTGTCAGCGTCGATTGATTATCAATCTACCCCGGATCATCCGTATGCAAGCTCCATAGTTGTTTTCAAGATCTCTCTACTAAAAAATGGTTGGCGATGGATTCGGATTCAAAAATACCCGAAACATCCCCTAAAAATATGTTTTTTCCCAGTTATACACTTACAAAACCGCCTAGATCGTGCTTAGTGCGATTAACCGCGCTTAGCCCCCTCAACAAATAAATAAAATCTTATTTTGGCCATAACTTGAGAACCGTAACTCCGATTTGCGCCCGGTTTGAAGCGTTGGAAAGCTTATTCAATGCTTTATTTAACAATGAATAAATATCTACAAAATTTATATTTTTCTCATATTTTTTTGAGCCTTATTCATTGATGAATTGCTCAAAATCGCGCGTTTGAAGTTCTTCTTCGACACTTTATTGCTCATGCTCCAAATACGCATCAATACCTACAAAATGAATATAAAACTATCAAACAGTACATAAATGAATCAAAAACTCGAAGAATACATAATATTTACAAATATAATGAAACCGTACGCATTCACGCACAAGTTGAGGAAAAAGAGACGATAAGTGTCGTAAAACTATATACAAATATAACTACAATTGGGCACTTATAAGTTTACATCTTTCACTTTAGTCGCGTCCTTCTTATATTTTTTATTCATAGCAGTACAAATCATTTGTGAACCTTTTCTTAGTTCATATTATCCTACAAACAACATGAAAGAAGCTATATTATACATGTCAATAAAAGTTCACTTCTTAGGTTATACATTCACTCATCTTTAGTTAAACAGATTTGGAAACATAAACTATTGAACTATGAAATAAGCTCTATTATATATTGTGAAGACTAACCTGTAACGTAACCATTTTGTAAGCTTTGATGCAACAATGGTAACCATTTGAAAAAGACGAGTTCGCTGCATGAGCTTAGTGTTTCCATTTTGATTCAAATTACCTAAGATTTAGGTCATATTTTGATTCAATTTTGGCTATTGCAACCACTTTTTGGCTCTTTTCAAAGACAACATTAAAGAGTTGTTGTCTTTTATAAATTTCCTCCTCGGTTAAGGGATTTGGAGTGATATCAAACGCATGCTCTCCATTAAAATCCTTCTCAATCTATGGTATGGATGATTTGATCTTAAAAAAATTTAATGCCCGAGGTAAACAATATTTCCTCCATTTTGTAGTTGGTGGAATCATGTATTATCTTCACATATATGACACACTTTATGTCTCTTAATATTGTACCCACACAAATTACCGTATGCATGAAAGTCATTAATTGTGAAAAACAATATGGCGCTCTCTTAAAATTAACACTTATATATATACATCATCAACATCAATGTCTTCCTCCCACATAATTCTTAAATCTCCAAGAAATGGAGTTAAGTAAACGTTTATGATATTTCCTATTTTTTTTGGACTCAAAATCATCATTGATAACATCATAAATTTGCGCTTCATGCACAAACACAAAGATATGTTGTAAATTATGAGAATAACATACTATGAAGAATGATTAGTACTCATATTACAAAACAAGTTTATTTAGTCATTGGAAACCCAAGCCTAAGGTTCCTTGGCTCAAGAGAAAAATTCAAAAATAACGAATCAATTTTCTTCCATTGTAATGAATCAACTGCATGACAAATTTCTGCATCACATATTCTTTCATCTACATGTCATATAAAATTATTTGCATCATTTAAATTATTAAACAATATCTTTAACCTTTGAATTATCCACGTCACCTTGGCAGAAACACCAATTCTAGTTACACCCCCATCATCTTCAGCATTGTTGTCATTCAGCTTGTAGCGTGACTCTCCGCGCCTTAGGCACTCATTCAAGTTTCATACTCTTTTCTATATAATATGCTATCATTAAGACATTTATGTATTTTGACATATTCCAAACCCATTGGACATAATATCTTCTTGGCCTCATAACTACTATTCGACAACGTGATACCTTATGGAAGCATTTCTTACAACAATTCAAACATATGGATGATACATAATTGGTTGGTGCTAATTTGTGATTGGTCATTTTGATCCCAACTAGGGTATTCTATGTATCTTATTAAGTTCTAATATTGATGGTTTAAAGAGGTTTGTAAAAAGATTCACACCTTCACAAGTTAAGCTTTTTAGGTCAAGTAGTTTTTTACTTAATAAAAACAATGTCTTGATCATATCCATGACTTTCAAATATATTGAATAACAAATATATTGAATAATTAGAAAGACTTATGCAAATCCTATATAGTTATCATGCATGTCTACTCTCATTATATAAGTAAAACACAAGGTTACACACATCTCACTTTGGCAGGCTTTACAATTCCTAGCTTATGTAAACGAGTATTCTCTAGACAGTAAAAGAATCAAACTTTAAATAGAGCAAAAAATTCATAATCATACTGTATTTCACAGATAATTTGTCATTAATCATAAATAAAGCATTTAAAGAGAACAAAATATTTTTCATGCCATATGTTATTTGATCTTTTGTTTTCAACCTATAATTGGTGATTTCACACATTTTAATTGTTTCGATCATTATCTGAATCATCCATAGGCAAAGTTTCTTTATGGCAGTACTTTTTCAAAAACATTTCAATTTTTTTCCAGAATCTGACATTTAATCACGAAACAATTAAAACAAAACAACTATAGGTTTAGCTTGGATCGTCTTTTCATTCCACCCCTTGCATAAAACATTTGCCTGTTGTTAGGCAACAAAATAATGAGTGTTGCAAAGATGTCCTTGCCCAACCCAGGGATTCTCGCTTAGTGCACCTGTGCAACCAAGTGCATTGGGCTCACTGGGTTATGCTTAGTGCGCCCTCTGTGATCAGCATCAGAACTTGGTTTTTCCTCTATCATTTTCTTTGACCAAGATACAATAGCTTGATCTAGTAGAAATTTAGACAAAATGTGCATGGTGTTTAGTGTAATTTTGGTAAATAACAAAAATCCTATATGATTAGGTTGTCTCCTAATAAGCGCTTGTTTTTCTTCATTAGCTTGATGCCTATTTTTTATGGATCATCCAGGGGTATGACAATGATGTTGCTGCCATTTTTTCTTATGTATGGTTTTAGTCTATGATCATTCACAATCCATTTTACTTGATAAGTTGGATCTTACAATTCCTCGACTACATGAGGTTTTACTATTCTCACTTTAAATGGCCCTGGCCATTTGGACTTCAATTTTCCAAGGAAATTTTTTAGCATGGAGCTGAATACAAGGAGCAATAATTATATATTAAACTTTTTCCTTATCAAGTGTTGATCATGATAGTTCTTGACTCTTTTTTTGTAAAATTTAGATGATTAAAAGGCAGGTCTTCTTAATTCATCTAATTTGTGGAACTGCAATTTCCTCTTTTGTCCAACTAATGATTGGTCAAAATTTAGAAATTTGAGTGCCCAGTAAGATTTATGTTCTAAATCCACTAGAAGGTGAAAATATTTTCCATATACCATTTGAAATGGTGTCAATCATATAGGACATTTGAATGTTGTTAGATATGCCCACAAAACTTTATCCAATTTTGATGAGGATATTGTTTTCTCTAAAATTCTTTTTATCTCCCTGTTTGAAACTTCTGCTTGACCAACGGAGTCAATTCTCCAACAATAATAAACTTATACTTCTAGTATGCTTTGTAGTGACATCTCATTTCTTTTGGAAGTTCCTCCGACTCATTGGCAATTGTGACAATTTTGTGTGTTATGAGTATCTTTGAATATTTATGGCCAATAAAAGCTTGATTGAACTTTAATTTCATTGTATTCTCCATTGTAATGTCCATCGTATGGAGAATCATGACAATGCTAGATTATACTTTGTGCCTCTTTGTTGCTCACACATCTTAAAATGTGATCAACCCGTATTTAAAAGAGATATGGATCATCACACACATATTGATATGCATCCATTAGAAATTTCTTCTTTTGTTGTCAATTCAGGTCTTCGGGGAGAATTATAACAACTTCGTAATTTGTCATATCAGCAAACCACGACCTTTCTTATATTTTGAATAGTTACTCATGTGAGAATTCTTCTAGTATGTCTTTATCTTGACTGGTTATATCTTTGTTTACTAACCAAGATAAATGGCCAACTACCACATTTTCTGATCCCTTTTTGTCTTTTATTTCCACGTCAAACTTTTGAAGTAAGAGCGTCCATCAAATCAAGTGTGATTTAGAATTAGGTTTATATTGACAGCTGCATTGTCAATATAAATAACTATTTTTGAACCAATCAAATATGATCTAATTTTCTCTAATGCATATACTATTGCTAGCAATTCTTTTTCAGTTCGCATAATTGAGTTGTGCTTCATTAAAAACTTAGCTTGCATAGTGTATTGCACGAAAACATTATATTTTATCTAACAAGTATTGCACCTATTGCATAATCACTAACATCACGCATTAGTTCAAAATCAAGTTCCTAGTTAAGTGCAGTGATTATTGGTGTAGCTACTAAACTTTATTTTAAATGATTAAAAGCACGTAAACAAGATTCATCAAACACCAAAGACTTATCTTTATTCAGAAGATAGTTTAATGGTTTTCTGATTTTTGAGAAATCTTTGATAAATTTTCTATAGAATTTTCGTGCTCGAGAAAACTCCAGATTCCTTTGAAATTCATTGACAGCGGAATTTTCTAGATCATTTCTACTTTTGCTTTATCCACTTCAATTCCTTTGGCAGATATTTTGTGTCAGGGTACAATCGTTTTTGCTATCATAAAATTACGTTTTTCCCAGTTCAAGACTAGATTAATCTCTACACATCTTTTTAGCAAATTATCCATATTATGAATAGATGTATCAAATGAATGTCCAAATACATAGAAGTCATCTATAAAGACTTCGATTCATTTCTCTATCATATTTAAGAAAATATCCTGGCTGGCTAATCTTTTTAACATTTTGTCCATGAAGGATAATGTAGAATATTTTTTTTCCGAGTGACTTGATTAAGCCTAGCTATGCACATTCTCCATTCTCCATCCAGTGACCATCTGAGTTGTACTTGAAAAAGAATATAAGATATGAGAGATTAGAGAAGAAGATGTGGTATATACTTGAAAAAGAAGATGAGAAGAATGCGTGATACCACTGATAGAAATTTAAGAAGACTTAAACTGAAACCTTAAGTGTGAGGAAAAAATCATTCATAAGGCTAAGGCATAATATGTTTGAGTTTGTGTTGTATGTGAGTTATGTGAAGTTTGGGTTGTAATATAATGCAGTTTAGTTCAGTTTGATTTGATTTATAAAATATAAACCGCAAACCGAACCGAATCACGCAGTTTTGGTAAAAAAAAAAAAAAAGGCCCAAACACATTCAAACCAAATGTGGTTTTTGCAGTTTCGATTTGATTTGGTTTGATTTTGCGATTTTTTATTTGATCGGTTCGGTTTTGAACACCTATAACCAAGAGTCAATAGAAGACTTGTTTATTTCTCTGATTATCTTATTGGTGAAGAAAAAATTGAAGATAATAATTTGCATAATTTGGTTGTGTTTAGTACCAATGAGGGTCTAATCACTTCTGAGGAAGCTGCAAAGAACGAGGTTGGAGAAAAATCATTGACAGGAAGCCATTGAATGAATGTAACAACACTTGGGAATTCTCAATGCTTCCTAGCGGAGCAAAGAGTTGGGTCAAATGCATCTATAAAACAAAGTAAAATGAAAATGAAAAAGTTGAAAAACACAAAATAAGATTGATGGCACGCATGATTATAATTTTAAGCTAGGACCAAGGACAGTATCTTGATCCTCAAAGAAACAACCAATTGTGAGACTCATAACCACCTAAGCAAAGCAAAGTTTGTGGTAGTCCTCAAAGAAACAACCAATGTGAGAGTCACAACCACCGAAGCAAAGTTTGTGGTAACTACATGTGCTTGCCAATGAGTTTTGCTGAGAAGAATCATAGTGTTAATCGAATAAAGACACGCTTCCATCAATAATTACACAAGCAGGATTCAAGTAAAAATTACATTGTGAACTACCGTGACAATAGCTCCAATATCAAATTGTCCAAGAGTCCTATGATGCATGAAAGAAGCAAACATATTAATGAATGATTGCATTTCTTGAGAGATTTCACCAAGGATGGAGTTGTCAAATTGATTCACTATGATCATATAGTTGATATCATTACAAAGTCTTTGAAGTTAGAGACTTTTTGCTCTTTGAGGAATAGCATTGGCATACTTTGATTGTGTTACAAAGACTTGAATGATAATGATGTAAAATGATTGTGTTAGGCTTGAATATACTCTGTATTAACATTGGACCTATATAAAGCACCCCATTAATGAGAATAAAAAAAACATCGGCGGAAGTTACACCGACAAATCACACGCAAACCATGACCACAATCTCTCATCACAAAGGATTTTTGTTAGGAGTACAGAATTCATAGTACACACTAACACTACATACAAAAGTTAGGATCAAGCAAACAAATCATATACCCAAATGGACAGTTTAGCTTTCTCGGAGACGGAATCACCTTTTGAAATTTATAAACACCATCGTCTCTCTCCTAAAATTTTGCTTCAAAGGTAACCTAGTTTAAGAACTCAAATGGACCTCCTCATTTACAATATTCTCTTACTTCAATATCTCTTTCTTCTACACACTTGTTGCAAGAACCAATGTGAAAGAAAATTTCTAATGTGACAACTCCTATTTCATAAATTTTTAAAACCTAAAATGTCCAATCCAAGCATTTCAGAGACAATGAAATATCATATCAGTATACTTTGACACCTTTTCTTCAAGTTATAATTATACATGCTAAACTAACAGCTTTGGAACAAATACACAAATCTAGCTGCAAAAGCCATGTATGATGATATATACAAGTTTACAACATTTCAAAAGCCAATCCCCCTTTTCCAAAGCTAGTACAACAGATAGCTCTTCATGGAAAATTTAAAATGGGCAGGGGAAAAATGAAATTGACTAGCAAAAAAGGAAATGTTGAGCTAAACTTTAAAATAGTTGTCACATCGGTTAAGAAATTGAAAACTAACCTAGGTTTTAGAAACTTGAATAAAAGTGCTTGTTTGTTTCTGCTGCCTATCACTGTGTGCTGACTCAGTTCTACTATTTGGAGCTTTGGATAATTCACATTCTGCGAAGGATGAGACGCGATAAATACAATCACATCATATAACCAAACATACTCTAAAACCTGTCCGATCATAATGCTTCCGCCAGCTATCATAAATCTTACGTCTAGTTCCTTCTACATCTTGTGGAATGCAATTAAAACTGCGGAGATACCAATATGTATAAGCCACATTTTAAAAAAAAATAATTGGACGTATATGAATAAATCAATTATAACAATAGCTTACCAATCAAGCAGAGGAGAATAACAATGGAAACAGTTATTCGTGCGAGCCGACTGTATTGCATTTGATATTGAGACCTTTGAAGCTGTCTCTGAATAGCACCACACCATCCATAGAGTTGCTTGTTGTAACATTCATCCGAACTATCGAGGCTACTTTTAGTTTTTTCAAGGCAGGTATTGCTTCCCTTTTTTCAATAAAAACAAAAAATAAAGAATTACAATATCAGTAGTATTTCAACAAATGCATTAAAAGTCAATCAAACAAGTCTCCATAATGAACAAAACAACAAAAGCAGTTTAAGGGCTCAGCTCACCCTATTCAATTCAGCCATTGGAATTAGTGCACTATCAGTTTCTTTATGATGATCCACTGTTTTCAGTTTTCTATAACCATTCCTCGGCCACTTCAATTTCGAGATTGTTTCAACCGAACTAAAAAACCCCGATAAACTTGGCACCTTATGCATTGGACCACCAGAAGAACCACTGGAGGAACTCAACTGCTGCGGATCATCGTTAACTGAAATTTTCCAATAACCAATATCAGCACTAGCACTAGCTACCCTACGAAACCCGTGTGACACATCCTCCTTAGCTTCGCCACGCCCAGTTGAAACAGGAAAATCCTTCGACAAATTAACAACAGAATCTTTATCACATAATCGTTGATTGTTAGTTCCAGCAGCTGGCATTCCGGAAAGAAACATAGCAAGCTCGTCTTTTTCTCCTTCGTCCAAACACACCCACGGCCGAGACGCCTTGCCACCCGAAGGGAACGCTTCATTTAACGAAAGCTCGACTTTCTTTATCTTATCCTCCATAGCAGTGATAAAATCTCGGTGCCTAGTTCTTGCGTCATTACCAGAGTTTCTACTATAACTTAACTTTATTTCGCGTTGAAATTCCTCTAACTGCATTTTACAACAAAGAAACAATACAATCAGTTAGACCATGTATGTTCTCTTAGTTAAAATAACAACATTTCTCTAATGTTGAAAATGTGATTGAAATACTTCATGAAGTGACACGGGACACGGGACACAACCAAGTAGATTCAGGAAAGAAAACATCTATAAATATAGCTTTCAATGTGCAGTTAAGTACAAAAGTGCCAAAGAGAAAATACAATCATTCCGTCGTTATTATGATGATAAAATGTGTCAAATGCACTTCACAATAATTAAGAAAGCCCATTTAGCTATGAAGCACGCACACAAGACACGGACACCGGATATGACACCGACACTGACGCGTCAACATCAGTAATAATTTAAGAAAATGAATAAAGTGAACGCAATCACATTTGTCCGTGTGTGACACCAATATGGATCCTGACATGACCTTTTTCGGAGGTGTTGATGCTACAGCATTTAGCAGGTTTAAAATTTACCTGCCATTTAGCAGTGCCAAGAGTAGTAAGTAAATCTCTTCTGAGTTCATTAGGGTTCCACATGCTTGAATTATCTTTGGTGGCATGAATCCATGTCCTAAATGTAGATTCCATCCTTCAAAACACAATAATCACAAATCAATATCCATAAATTTAAAACAATACACATAATAAAATTTAATTCAATATTCAACAAGAAGAAAGGGAAAAATATATTAAAAAAATTTAAAATTCATACCAAAATTTATTTTCCAAAACCTAATAAATAACCAATTAAATAAATTAAAATAAAAAAGAGAAAATCTAATTGCAAAGAGAAATGGATAAGAATGAAATTGGTACCTATCTGCAGATTCCTGAACTTCTTCAGCAGCGTTAAAGAATGGATCTTTTTCCCATCGGTCAAAACTCGACGCCATGAAATTGAAAAAAAGATTTGCAGATATAAACCCTAATTGGGGGAATTGAATATCAATTGAAAAGTATAAAAATAAGAAAAATAAAAATAAAAATGGAAGAAATGGATTTGAGAGAAGGGTTGTGGTTAGTTACTATATGGTTGAGAATGAAGAGGGTTGGAATGTAAATAAATAGGAATAAGGTTTTGTTTATTTTATTTTGGAACATTTTTAATGTTTATTTAATTATTGAGTATAGTAGTCAACGAGAATTTCTCATAAGACCATTTACAATGGTTAAAAAACTCAACACCCTCTTTTTCAACTCCCAACACTCCACATCATTTTCTCTTTCTTCCACCTAATAACTCAACACCCATTCAACTTTTACCCTCTCCAATGGTTTTTCATTCAACACCCTACCCCACCACTTTTTATTTTCATATTCTTATTTAAATTTTATTTTTATTTTTATGATTACATAAAATTACAATTATCGATTAAAATTAAATTAAAATAATAAATACTTAATAATTTATTTTTTAATTTTTTGTAATAAAAACAAAATTTATTTAAATAATTGGATACGATACAAATCATCTTAAATTAATTTAAAATACAACACACAATTAACGTAATTAGTACGTTTCAAATAATTTAAAATGCAATACAACACACAAGTAACGTAATTAGTACGATACAAATAATTTAAAATGCAATACAACACACAAATAATTCAATCACGGAACATTCCAAACTTTGTCCATATGTGCTTCACTAGATCAGCTTGCAATTCTTGATGAACATTTGGATCACGGAACTCTGATCTAGCACGCACATGATTTGCAAAAGCGGGTAACACCTCGGTCGAGTATGGTTGTGGTGCACTAGATCCACTTTCCTCAGATTGCTCAAAATCGGTCCAACGTTGAGAATATGAATCTCGTTCATCCTCAACAATCATATTATGTAATATGATGCATGACCTCATGATGATACCCAAATCAGCTATGTCCCACAAGCGAGCTGGTTCACGGATGATTTTAAATCGAGCTTGGAGCACTCCAAATGCACGTTCGATGTCCTTCCGACATCCCTCCTGAAATTTTGCAAATAATTTATCGGGTTCACTTTGAGGAAGTCTAATCGATTTGACGAAAGTTGGATAAGAAGGGTAGATACCATCAGCTAGATAGTATGCCATATTATATGGACGTTGATTCACAAAGAAATTCACACTTGGAGCCTTTCCCTGTTCCACGTCATCAAACACTGGTGACCGGTCTAGAACGTTTATATCGTTCAACGTTCCCGGACATCCAAAAAAGGCATGCCAGATCCATAGGTCATGAGATGCAACTGCTTCAAGAATAACTGTGGTGGTTCCCTTATCCCCTCTAGTAAACTGTCCTTCCCATGCTTTAGGACAATTTTTCCACTCCCAGTGCATGCAGTCAATACTCCCAATCATCCCTGGGAACCCCCGCATTTCACTAACATGCAGTATTCTTTGCAGGTCATCTTGGGTTGGTGCTCTCAGATACACTTGCTCGTACAAGCGTATGATTCCTTTACAGAATCTACGTAAGCACTCCAATGCTGTAGTACCTCCTATTTTGATGTACTCATCGACCGCATCTGCTGCAACACCATATGCTAACATTCGCATTGCTGTGGTACATTTTGCTAAGGGTGATATACCTTCTTTATTGGCTGCATCAACTCGCTGGGTGAAGTAGTTATCACTACTTGAAAGGTCCCCAACGATTCGAAGGAAAACATTTTTTTTCATCCGGTACCGACGACGAAACATTGCATCGCCATATGTAGGCTCATTGGCAAAGTAGTCGTCAATTAGTCTTTGGTTTGCCGCTGCATGATCTCTATTGAGATATTTTCTACTACGAGGTGCATTATCTTCCGATATTTTGTTTCTACGCTCTCTAAATCGATTGACTATATAATTTTCTTCAATTTCACGATTTTGATTGTAGGCTGCGATATCAAAATGATATTGTGGTGGACCACTGACGGATTTGAAATAATTTATTGTATAGAGTTAATTATCAGATAAGGAATATATTGGATGTGGGTGGTGGACCACTGACGGATTTGAAATAATTTATTGTATAGAGTTAATTATCAGATAAGGAAACACTACACTGGCATATTGAAACAACAATAATTAAAGCAAACACTACACTGGCATATTGAAACAACAATAATTAAAGCAAACACTACACTGACATATTGAAACAACAATAATTAAAGCAAACACTACACTGACATATTGAAACAACAATAATTAAAGCAAACACTACACTGACATATTGAAACAACAATAATTAAAGCAAACACTACACTGACAAATACTTCATTGAAATTAATTATCAAACAGTTCTGCCTCCAACTTTTTCAACAGCTGGTTCTTCCGGTCATCTAGATGCTCTTCGGAAGTTAGCTTTAGATACATCTTCATTTTCTTGGTTTTAGTCTTTTCCAAGGCTATATTGTTAGCCTGCTGTTGCATCAAGGCTATGTTGTCCAATCGTTCAAGCTCTTTCGTCTTGAATTCTTTGTATTCAGCCCATTCTTTGTCCACCACCTCCGAGGCATATTCCTTGCTTTTCTTTTTACCCTTTTTTTTAGCTGCCTCCCTTCCTATAGGACGAGCACTGGATTCTACAGTGTTTGAGCCACATGCATCACTCTCGCGAGATCTCTTAGATCCACTACTTCCTGAGCCAATATTTCCTCCTACTTGACTAACATAACGTGGTTGATCACGGAGAGCGTGCCATTCTTCCATTAAAGTGAATCTAACATTCTTCCCACATGCATATAATTCCTGCGCTTTTGCCAAAACATCATTCTCCGACCAACCACTTCCTTGCATACGCTTAGCGCCATCATAAGCGCCAATCCATTTACCCAACACTTTGTTCATATAATTAAAACGGTTTCGGCATGCAGGTCCATCACGCGGAGGATCGAATGAGCAATGCTCATTACAATACTCAGCAATTTTACCCCAATATGTTTCACCTTTCTGGTTTCTCCCGACAACACTGCTTGTTCCAAATTTAATCCACCCACTAATTAGCACCAAATTTTGTTCAGTGTTCCATGCTGGTTGCTGAGTTTTCCTGCTCTTAGGAGTTGAATCCTCTGAATTTGGAGCGACTTCATTAGAAACTATCATGCCACCAATAGTTAGTTGTGTTGAAAACTCGGGAAATTCAGGTACACCACCACTTGGAAAATTTGCATTCGCCATTGTCACATAACCATTAAACGGGGGTGTTTGAGATGGATTTCTCGGCATAGATCCATAATATGGTTGAAAGTTTGGAACAGAGGATGACTGGTTGAAATTTGGTGGAAAACCAAAACTAGGTATGTTTTGAGGATGTTGGTTGGAAAATTGATTTGGATTTTGATAATAGTTGGGATTTTGATAATTGTTGGGATTTTGAAAATTGTTGGGATTTTGGTTAAATGGAAAATTAGCAGAATTTTGAGTGTTAAAATGATTATTGGGATCCATTTCACTAAAAAAAGACACTTAACTTAAAAAAAAACACTAATAGAAAGATAATAATAGAGAAAGATAGTGAAAAACTTGGATTTTTTTTCTGTGTCCAAATCAAATGAACCAAGTCTCTATTTATAGAGAAAAAAAAATCATGAATTTTGGTATAAAAAAAAAAAAAAAAAAAATTAATTTGCAGCGAAATAATTGAGTTCAAAGTATTAAATGGATAAAAATCTGGCCAGCCAATCAGAAACAGCCACGTGGCTGCACTTATCTCCTTTTCCATTCTCTCTCCGCGTGCAAACTCGCCCACTCTCACTCCCAGCAAGTGTGCCACACGCGCCTGCGTTGCACCACTAAGATGCTGCCACGTCAGCTTCTGGGACAGATTAATTGGTGTTGAGTTTTCTCAACACCTCTCTCCTCCAACACACACTCAACACCACATTCAACTCCCCATTGCACATCTTTTCCCCATGTTGACTTTAATTAAACTACCCATTGCACTTGGTCTAATGGTCGCATGTGGATTAGGCATGCTGACAATGTTAGTGGTCAAAAAAGTACTACCACACGGCTTCAAGCTCTATTTTGTAATTTTCATTTGGATGAATTGGGGAAGGTTCGGGTTTTTGGAGATGAAGGAAATTTTTCATTTTAGTTATTGGCCATTTTTTTATCTAATATATATTCACCAAAAAGATTATAATATTATATTAATTTAATTTATAAAAATATTTATAAATTATTCAACAAAAAGATTTTACATCATGATATGAATACAAGTTAAACTCGATCTAATCAATCTCTTACCTCAACTTTTGATCAATTACTAATAATAATAATATATTGGATATTAATTAATAATTATTTTTTAAAGGATATATGGTATTTATTATTGTATGGTTGACCAATACATATGAGATGTTCACGAAAATGCTTCTTCTACTACCTTTTTACTTAGTTGCATGTAGTAGAGAAAAACACCATATTTATCCAAATATTTTGGAGTTTACGGTTGACATAGATCTTATGTCACCTCCATCCTCATTCTTCTATCATGAATACCTTATTCCCTCACTATTCCCTCACTATGTGTTTTCAAAAATTAATAGGCCTAGAATTTCTTAAAGTATGTTTGACATCTCAAATGCAGACATTAAGGAGACAATAATAGCCAAAAATCTTTGTGAATGTAGTTGTAAATGTTTGCAGTATTCTTTGAAGCCAATTCTATGTTTCATGCCTAAAAGGAGACCGATTAGCCATTACCATCTTAGAAGAAGAATACAAGTTAGGTTTAGAAGCGTGCAAGCACGACCTCCATGGGAAGATTCTCTGGCTAAAAGGCTCAACTCCCTTGACTGTGGCAGCTTTCAGATCCAAACTAAATGTACAATGGGCTCTCACTAGGAAATACGGAATAACATCTTTGAGGAAAGGTTTCTATGAGTTTACTTTCTCTTCTCTCGAAGATGTGCATAGATATATTTCTTCTTGGAGCTTAATCCCATCCAACCTTAAATTCTTCCCTGGTCTAAGAATTTTGTCCTTTCAAATGTAAGCCAAACATCTGCCCAAGTATGGATTAAAATTTGTGGTATGTCACAAGAATATTAAAGGCTAAAGAAAATATTCACAATAGCAAGTAGCCTTGGAACACCAATATGCATATACTCGTTCTCAAGTAAACCAACTTTTGGCCACTTTGTAAGAGTCTTGGTTGATATTGGTTCACACGAAAACCTAGCCTATAAGATACGTGTGGAAAGAGATGGTTTTGCCTTCTTTGTCAAAATTGAATACGAGAAGTTACCAGAATTTTGCACATACTACCATGATATTAGTCATTCCCTTGGAGTTTGTAGAAGAACAAACACAACCAACAACGATATCACAAAACCCAAACCACTAATAGATGAACACAAAACATATGTTCATGTGCAGCCAAAAAATAAAGAGACATCCAAGAAAGCTAATGACTTGACAAAGACTAATGTTGGATATGGAGAAACAAGTGGTGTTGTTAAAAAAAGGTATTCTTCACCTATGGAGCAAATCCCCATATCTAACCTTGCTGATGTGGCCAATCACATAATATCTAAGAATAGACATAAGCCAATTTCTCCAACCACACATGGTAATCTCAATCACATCAATCAACTTGCAATTATAGAGGATTTGAGCTTTGCGGATTCATAGTTTATGGATGCAACCTATATAGCACTGAGATAGAAGACAATATAATTACAACACAGAAAAGGGGTGAAGATTTCATAAAGCAGACATGGACAAACATGGAAAATAGTAAAGATGAGGAATTTCTAACTGAAATAAATGATGCTAATAGATCAGAAGATTAAGGTTTCCAATTAGCAGTCTCAAAATCCAAAAAGAAAAACTAAGACATAAGACTAATGGCAAAAGGATCCAAAACAACTAGGTTAAGGGATGTTTTATATTAGTCTTTACAATGAAGAGCATTTATTGGAATGTTAGGGGCTTAGTCAATCCTCCCACAAGATTGGTCATTAAAAACTTTATAAATCATATTTATTTTTCATTGTTGAACTATGGATGAATGCATCCAATCTTCCTTTTAATTTTTTGAGTGTCTTGGCGTAAAACATTTTGCTTGTAACATGATACCTGATCTTCTTCCAAACCTTAGGTGCACTTGTAGCAAATTTCTTGATCCTCGGGTAATTTCAACATCAAACCAACACATATATTTCAATCTAAGTTATGATTCCATTCTTATTGGTATAATTATTGTTTATGCTTCTTAAAGTGTACATCCTTTGCAAAAAGCTTTAAATCCTAAAAAAAATATTAAATTGTGGAATAAATAGGTCTTTGAAAATATCCATAATATTGTCAAAATCACCCTGAATTCGTTTCAAACATTCAAAATCTTCTCAGTCTGGAGGGTAACAATGAGTTACTTAGAGCCCAAGAATCTAAAGCTCAACTTGATCATGAGCGTGTCCTTGCCATGGAAGAATTGTTTTGGTTAGAAAATTCCAAAATCAAGTGGCATTTAGAAGGAGATAGGAACATTGCTTTCTTTCATATGATCAGAAATTTGAAAAACTCAATATTCGGCCTGAAGAACAATGACACTTTTTATGATCCTGAGAAGCTAGGAAACCATGCAACAACACATTTTACTAATATTTTCTATTTTGCAAGTGTGCCTTAAGATATCTCTTCGGTAGATGAAGTGATACCTTCCTTCGTGGATCATAATATGAATACTTTTCTCACTAGAATGCTCTCTTCTAAGGAAATTAAGCAAGTTATCTTCAACCTTAGGAAAGACAATGTTATAGGCAGGGGTGGAGCCAAGGCCCAGCTAGCCCGGGCAGACGCCCCGGCTCAACCTCTATTTTCTTTGTACTCCCCCCAATTTAATAGTTGATTTTAAGACAAAATCAGGGGAAAAATTAATAAAAATAAGGTGTGAAAATTAAAACAGATGAATAATCAATGGTGTAAAATTTTTGCCTGGGCTGTCTAAAATACCTGGCTCCGCCACTCATTATAGGCCCTGATGGTTTTACAGGGACTTTTTATCACACCTTTTGGCATATTATTCAAATGGATGTGATCAATATAGTTTTGGAATTTTTTTTAAAATTAGCTGAATTATTCTCGTTTATAACTCAAACATTATCATCTTGATCGCCAAAATTAAAGAAGTTAAGATCATGGAGAATTGCAGGCCCATACCCCTTCCAAATTTCAAAGGTCATCACAAAGATTCTTGCTGACAGACTAACTACTCTTATGCCTTCTTTAATATCCATGGAGCAAAGAGGTTTTGTTCATGGTAGGTGCATCAAAGACCGTGCCTGCCTTGATTTTGAAGCAATTAACCATTTGGACAACAAAAACATATATACTTAGAAGCCAATAAGAGAGCAGATCGGACTTCATGCCACCTTTGAGAACACGATTAATTTGTAGATGCTCCACTCTTTCCATTGTCGAGCTTTGGAAGTTTCCATCATCCACATCAAATAGTCAGTTATTATGAGTGACTTCTTTTTGAAATCACTTAGTCTTCTTTACGTCGTAAACCATTCGTATATAGTGGAAAGTTGATAATACTCATAAGGATGCAAGAAAAAGAGGAGAAATTAACATGTCACCCTCCAAATTATACTTAGCACTCTCATTTTCAATTATTTCAAAAATACCCATGAACAAGTTTGGGGTGCCAAAGAACAAAATTCTCGGTAACGTACCAAAATTCGGGTAGTTCATTTATAATTTTTCGATATAATGTAAAAAAATATATATTTTACCAAAAATTTTGAAATATATTAAAATTTCTGATATAATACCGAAAATTTTGAAATATATTAAAATTTCAGGTGCAATACCGAAAATTTTAAATTTTTTATTGTGCAAGAATTTTATTTTTTGGAAAATGCATTGTCGAAATTTTTCCAAAAATCCAGTAACTTTTTCCAGAAATTTTGGATTAGAAAATAAAGCCCAACATGGATACTTAACAGAAAATCCACAAAAATAAGAGATGAGATGTAAAAGTTCTTAAATTGAATCCCACCACCACCATAGTTGTGAGAGCAATTTTGTAAGTCAGATAAAAATATGATAAAGTTATGATTACAAGAAAAAGAAAAAATGCTTGAAAAAGATTAGAGGATAAAAAAACACAATAGTTCAAATAGAGTAAGAGAGAAAGTAGATAGCAAACTGAAGAACTCAAAGCTGCTATCTTTAGAAATGTGTTACATAATGATAAAGTTAACTAAACATGTCAATTAGTTAAAAGAAATCAAAATTAGTGTCATGCATGGTAATTCAGTAATATAATACAATAATATTAATATAGGGGACATACAGAACTACATGAGAAGATAAAATACATAATAAAGCCATTATTACACATTTACAATATTTTGTTGATGTACAAGAGTTATTACAATTCCTTATCAGTGTTTACTTGAACCTTCCTCTAGAATAAAAACATCAAAGACCAAGAGCACCTTCAATGGGCCACTCCTGGGCCCATAACCAAGTCTAACTTTAATGGGCCCAAAACCAAGTCCAACATTAATGGGCCCAAAAATCAAGTCCAACTAAACACAATCGGACTCGAAACCTTATGCTTCCCATCACTCCAAACCAAATACCCAAAACTCTTCGTTCCAGATGGCATCGAACCGCACGTAAAACGCACCGTATAACCCTTTTTCTCATTCACTTCACCAAATTTAATAATCTCCGGCACCACCACAACCTTCACCGACGAAGAATCCACCGGAGAAAGCACCACCGAAGCTTTATAAACCCCCGGAGCTCCCACATTCTTAACAACCCTATTATACTCCACCGTCACCGGCTTATCCGAACCACCGCCAATTCCCGAAGCTGTCTCCAAAGCAACCGCAAAAGAAGGATAGTTCAAATCCTCAATCCTATAATTCTTCTTCCGATCACAAACGAAATCTCTCCTCGCCGCGATTTTGATCTGCGCCGCCGTGTAGTTCAACGCACAGAAAAATCCAAGATAATCATCAACATTGATGTCGTATACAAGTCCAGGATCAAGGGCGGAGACAGGGTCCACGTGTCCGGATCCGAAATCGAACGGCGTAGCGGGTTTCCCGGTTGCCACGTCTTCAATTGTTTCACCGTTTTTGTAAGAGGTGTATGCTGTGGTCATTAGCGCTGACCGTATAGAACCGGGGCTCCATTCAGGGTAAGCTCCTTTAACTATAGCAGCTAAACCGGTCACGTGAGGGCATGACATTGAAGTTCCTGATATAATGTTGAAGTTCACGTGCCTTTTGTCTGTGGTTAAACCGGTTGGGCCAACTGAACCGGTCCAACCGGCTAGGATGTTTACACCCGGAGCTATTAAATCGGGTTTGTGAATCTTTGGTGTTAAAGAGTTTGGGCCTCTTGAACTGAATGCTGCTACCACTGGTGAAGGTTGAACTTGTAGGTGTGTGCCACCGAAAACTAGTTTAGCTTTTGGATTTTTTGTAGTGAAAATGTAGTTTTTTAGAATGTTGCTTGATTTTACACCCAATGATGCTGCTGGTAGAAGATGAGAATCTGCTATTAGTTCTTCACCATACTCTTCATTGTTGGCTAGAATCATTCCTAGACCGCCAGCGTTTTTTACTACAAGACCCTTTTCAGCTCTTGAGTTTCCACCTCGTTCGCATATCACGATTTTGCCGAAAACTTTTGATTTTGTTAATGAATCGGGGATACAAAGATACCCGACTGCGGAATTACTTACGTTTCCTGCATAAACTAGTGGTAGGAATGTGTCGGATAACGGTTTTCCGTTGTAAAGTGATGCACCTGTGTAGTTTTTTCCGTTTGGGAGTGTTATGTAGCTAGGAAAATCGCGGTCGATTGTTCCGGCTCCGACTGTTGTTATCCATGGTGCTACGTTGGATAAGCTTTCGGCAGATGGTCCACCGTTTCCAGCTGATGATGAGACTAGAATTCCGTGAGACATTGCTGTGAAAGTTCCGATTGCGATGATGTCTCTGTAATATTCCGTTATGCTTCCACCGATTGACATTGATAAGATGTTAACGCCGTCTTCGATGGCTTTATCCATTCCGGCAGCTATGTCAGAAGTGAAACAGCCACCGGTCCAACAGACTTTGTAAGCTGCTACACGTGCTTGTGTAGCCATGCCTCTTGCTGTACCTGAAGCTAAACCGAATAAGCTAGCTTCTGCTACAGCTGAACCTGCTGCTGTTGTTAACGTGTGAGTTCCATGTCCATCATCATCTCTAGGTGATCTTGATTCTGTTGATTCATCTATTGGACCAAGTGCTGCTTCATACCCTTTTGCGAAAAACCTGGCGCCAATGAGTTTTCTGTTGCAGTTTGATGAATTCATGTTGTTACCGATTTCACATACGCCTTTCCAACTACTTGGGATTGGACCAAGTCCTATGTCATCTAAGCTTTTTATCTCTGGCCATATACCTGTGTCAAGAATACCAATAATCACCTGGCTCTGTTGTTTAGACTGAGGTAAAACAGTGTTGGTTTGTGGCAAACCGAGGAACTGTGGTGTTCTTGTTGTGTGAAGTTCATATCTGAGTTCTGGAATAACAGAGAGAATTCCTGGTTGGTTTGAAAGTATTTCAGCTTCTTGATGAGTTAACCTTGTGGAGAAACCATGAGCTATGTGTTTGTAAGTGTAGAGAATCTCTGCAGTTTCTGATACTGATTTTAGCGATGTGTCGAACCAGTTAAGGTGATCGGAGAATGTTTCTGGCATGGTGGATTTGTCCATGTGAATTATGTATGTGTTTTTGGTTTGAGCTGTGGTGTGTCTGCTGCAGAATATGAGCAGCAGAATAATTTGAAGAGACTTGAAAATCAGCATTTTTTAGGTTTTGTCACCAAAGATGTGTCAATGATGGTTTTTAAGACAAAGTTTGTGTCTATGGCTTGTTTTGGTTGATTCTGAGATACTTGAGATGTGTTGTTGTGTGGTATTTATTCTTGATTTGGAACTTGTGGATTGGAGCTGTTGAGTATGTGTGATGGATGGAGATTCTTTTAAGGAGCAAAAAGTAAGTATAGTGATTAGTATGAAGATACTTTTGAGGAGCAAAAAGTAAGTATTGTGATTAGTGATTATTTTTAAAGAAAAGACAATTTTTTTTATTTTATCTTTTTTATTCTTTGGAAAAATAGATTTTTAATGTAGATGCATTTGCAAACAATTTGTTGTACTAGTAAAAAAAAAAAAACCTATTCAAGATTTATAAAATATTGAAATAAAAATAATTTAATTTATTTAAAAATTCTTATGATGTTAGCTTTTATGTTTAACATATGTGAATTTTAATGAAGATTTGTTTTTAATGTTTAATATCTTAATATACTAGAGTAACCAATTTCATACTTTAAGAAATAAGTATTGCTCTTACACATTTTAGAATTTTACTTATATTGAAAGCAGTTAGTATAAAATAGCATGTTATAAAATATGTTGGCATGAACAATGATATGTACTAACTTGTTATATTATGAATTAAAATATTATTCTTATGATTATTTATTTTCCTGCTTTTAGATATAGATAATATTTGAACATTTCACATATTAAAATATGATAAATAAAAAGAATAATAATTTTGTTTATTAATTATTGATATGTGATTTGTGGTTGTTGTGTTGGGTGTATTATAACACTAAAAAAAAAATTAAAAATGATAATATTGTAGCAATGATTTAAAAATCGGACCGGAGATCGAACCGGTGAAGCTTCGTGTCACTTAAATTTATGGTTGAACCGTTATTAAATAAACTAATAATATGAATTTAATTTTTTATAGATATGCCACATATAATCATATATTCACAATTTAATAAAATAAATATTTCAAAAATCTATTACAAACTTAATTCAACAACTTAATAAAATAAATGTTTCAAAAATCAATTATAAACTTAATTCAAGAATATTGATAATACATATAATAATACAACATAGTTGTACATTTTATTTCAACCTTCATTTAAGAATATTTAAAAATATTTTGAACAAATTAAAGAATACAATAAAATAAGTTAAACTAATTTAAATCATAATAGAACATAATAGTTAAAATAAATTTTGAATAATTAAGAATAATTAAAATAAAAAACAGAATACAAAAAATAAACACTACAATACATTTAATTAAATAACAAAAAGCAAATTCGAGTTGAACTACAAAAAAATATATGATGGAGTATGGTTGAAATAAAAACTATAACGGACCGACAAAACTTAGAAATTTGTATGTTTTGATAAAAACACATAATTCTTTTTTGTGATTGGAGAATGTATTTTAAGTGTTGATATTTATATATTAAACTTTTTTAAAAAATAAAAAATGTTAATTTGATGTATTTTTTGAACCGAACGATTTTATAAAAACTGCTCTGATTCTATGGTTCGAATGGTTTTGAACGATTCAATTCGATTTTTTCGATTCTACTCCAGTTTTGACCCACTAGTGATTTTAAAAGGTTAACCCACCCAGATTCATCTCCGATTTACGATCCAATCAGTTGAACCAGTCAATTCGATCCGATTTTTAAAATATTATACTATAGTGAATATTGGAGTAATATCTATAGTAGAGACAATAGAAAATAAATTTAAGTGATTTGAGAGATTGGTAAATTTTATAGTAAAGACAATAGATCAAGTAGAGAGAGGAGTTTTTTTGAACAGAAGTAGAGAGAGGAGTTAAATAGCTAGAGATAGAGAAAATTTTAAAAGAATTATAGGAAAAATAATTTTTAAAATATCAATATTAACTATTTGAATAGAAACATAATTATAAATAAAATATGGGAAATGATAACGAATGTTCTAAGGACATTTTTTAAGGGATTAAAGTGATAATTTTTTTTAAAAATACATGTATTTAATACTTTGAAAATATATTAAAAGCTAAAATATTAATTTTTATAAAAAAATATTTTTTATTTAATATCCCGGGCATGACCCATAAAATATTATGATAAATATTGTGAAAGAGAGAATATCTATTTGTATATTTTAATAAACAATTTATTTATAATATTTAGTCGAACATTATGGTGGAATATGAGGAATATTGTGAAAACAATTTATTTATAATTTAGTTGAGCATTATGGTGGAATATGAGGAATATTGTAAAAAGAGAGAGAATAACATTTAAAGCATATATAAATAATTTATTTATAATTTAAAATCTACTTTTATAGCAAATAGATGAAAGAAATTTAAATAATATTTAAGTTAAATCATAGTTTTGATTCATAAATTTGGTCTTCTATTTTAAGTTCAAATAATTTTGGTCTTTCTTTACGATTTTTTTTTTTTTTATAAAAAATTGGTGAAATGTGTGTTTTTTAACTTGTATTTGTATCTATAAAATTTTACAATAAATTTATATACAATAATTTTTGTCAGAATTACAAAAAATTAAAAGAGATTAAAATTATTTAAATTTAAAATAGAGAGATTAATTTCGTAAAACCGATAAAGTATGAGATCTAAATTATAATTGAACCTAATTTTTATGTAAGCTATAAATTGCTCTTAAAAAAATTATATAAATAATTTTTTATTTATAAAAGACACCAATAATATCATAAAATTTAAGTAGATAAACTTGAATAAGCTAATTCAAGCATACTTTTAAAATCTTAATTTTCTTTTTTAGTGAAAAAACATTAAAAACCTTAACAAGCTGATATTTAGATCACTTAATATATCACCAAAAAAGATTTTGGGTAGGAGGGTTTGAGTTTATTCATAACACCAAAAATCCCATAAAATGGGGGAACTAAAAAATTGTATTGAATGAGGGTTTTGGAAGATTTTGAAGGGCTTACATAAATTTTCCAAATATCTTTTAGGTTGTTATACTATTCTGAAAATTAAAAATTTAGTAATGATTGTGACTCTTTTATCATTCTAAACAAAATCATTTTTTCAAAAAATGTCAAATATTTTCCTATATTTTTTTAAAATTTCATTTTTGGAAAAATTTCATTTTTGGAAGCCTTCCTCTCCCCTCCCCTCCAAACTCCCAAACATAGCCTAAAGGAATGATCTTTATATGAATTTTATAAACATAAGGATTAATCTCACAAATATGTTTGGTAAGTTCCCAATATTTTTGATATTTTTTATAAAGTTATTTAATTAAAAATAGTACAAATAAATAAAAAGAATTGTATTGATAATTTTATTTTATCCTTATAAGAATAAAAGGTTATCAATATTTACAATATGAGGATATAAAAATTAAAATTCACTCTTAAATTTTATTTTTGAAAATAAATTTTATAAATTTATAATAAATATGAAAATGATATATTTCCAACCTATTTCTTAAAAAAATTGTGACCATAATTAAAATAAACAAACTTTAATATATCATTAATTTTATCAATTTATAATCAATGGATTTGACACCCAACAAACAATACCAATAATGTAGAATGACTAGGCAACCATAGTACAAAAAAAAACTCATCCATATATTATTATTCTTAAATTTAAGAAACTTTTACATAAAGAAATTTTAGTGGTACACTCAATCAAATCAAAGAGAAATAAAGAAACGGGGATTCCTTTGCTTTTGGACAACTTTGGTCATGTCGGGAGTGTACTATGGTGACTATGTCTCTTTGAATTATTGTTTAACTAGGTAAAGGACAAACAACAAGGAAAAACTAAGAGAATTGTACCTAAAATTCACTCATTTTGCTCTCAAAATGATTCTTTAAGAAAAAGCTCTTTTCTGAAAAGTTTGAAATAACTCTTATATAACATAGACATTATCAACAACATAATGAAACTCTTAATTGTTAAAAAAAATGTTGATAATAGTTATTAGTTGTTTTTTATTAGTTAAAAGTAAGCAAAAAGAAGGATTGTTGAATAGACAAGAAAGAAAATGGATTAATAATTGAGAATTGAGAATTGAGACGTTTGAGTGATAACTTCTCCAACTAGTCTAATAAACTTGTTTGCTCTGCCTATATTTCTATCAAATAGCTGGAAATGGACCTACCACTCGTTAATACTAACCACTTTAACTTAACCAACTTGCTTTCTATACTTAATAATGTTATAGTAGAGCTTGTAGTCATCATGTCTTAAAACAATGAACAATGTTGTGGTTTGAATCAATAATTACTACAATAATTGAAAACCAAAACAATTTACTTAATGAGCTTATTGGTGGAAGTGTCACTCAAAATTTTAAGTGAAGAGAGAGGAAATTATGTCTTGGGATTGTTAGAAATCGCAACGTCAGACCTATGAAAAGTGCTAGCGAAAATCGGTGGTGGTGTCCTAGCCGTTAGATGCTAGTACGACGAACCAAATAGTGATCGATGGTAGTCAGTGGCGATGGATCGTCAATGCGGCGATGATCCAGACAGGTTACAGATTTCAGACTGTTTAATGATGTTTCGTGTTTTGTGTTTGTTTTGGATTTTTTAGTTTAAGTAATTATAAATATGTATCTACTTTTGTTAGACAAAGCGAAAAATTCAGATGAAAGATGTAATAATCCTTGTTCACTACAAGAAAAAGATGTTTTGCGATAATTTTCTTGTGGGGGTTTAAATCGTCGCTAAGTCTAGTTTGCGACGACTTGTTAACTATTGCAAAAAACATGTGTCGCTAGCATATTATGTGGTGGTTTAAAAAATCATCGCTCCAACCACCTTTAATATTAACAATTCTTTAACAACTCTAGCAATGTCTTATCGACATATTTATGATGGTTTTAACCATCATCAATTTTTTTTGAATATTTATTGCGACGATTTTAGTTGTCACAAATGTGAAATTGTGACAGTTCAAACTGTCACCATTAATAAATCATAATATATATTTTGTAGCAGCTTATAGTGATACTAAATATTTATTTTCATACAATTGAACTGTTATTAAAAAATTAGTGTTTATTATTTACTATTTAAATTTTTTTATTATATTTATAAAAAATTGTGATTAAGGGATTACGAAACACTTTTAAACACCTTAGATTTGTGTGATTCATATATAGAGAATTGGATAAATTGAGAAATACTTGAGTAGAAAATACAATTTGTTCTTTGGAATTTAAGAGATTATTTTTTTGCAACTCATTTGTAATATCTTGCAACGACTTTTAGAAGTTTATTGAATTGAAAAGCTGTTATCTCCCCAATAGTAGATAAGTTTGATCAAACTTAGTATAAAAGTTCTTTGTGTACTCGTTTTTTATCTTCCTCGTGCTTGTTGTAGATTTGTTTACACTTTTTGGCAAAATAATTTTTGCTTGAGGCCATTGATTTCGGTTGCCGTTGCTTTTTTCCCCACATATAGGTATTCTTAACGTGATTAATATTATTGCTATATTTCCACGACGAGAATGTCTTAGTGTGATTGAACATTTCAATTTCCCAACAAGTTATGGCCACCGTTGGGAAAAAAATTAAGTTTGCAAGCGAACATCATGTGTTCTAAATGAGATATCGAGAAGAGTTATGGGGATAAAAAATTAGGCTTGCAATGCTCATGGTATTAGTACAATTACTCTTAAAATTATCAATGATCATGATTTAATTCTATGTATTGGGAGGTATGTACTAGAGCTCGGGAAAAGTTGTTGTCCTTAAACATGTTTAATGATATAGTCTATTGCACTAGAGTTAAACCCGAGGTTTTGAAAATTTTGCAAGATGGATTGATCATGGTTAAAAGACCTAAAATATGTAGGTTATCTATTTTAGATGGTTCCACTATTATTAGTCGTGCATCATCAGCTAGTGAAGAATTTCATGAAAAGAACAAGGTATGGGATTTGAAGTCAAGGCATATTAAATATATGGAGGTTGTTTTAGATCACATTAATGAATTTTATAGTAAATAAGGCATACAGACATGTTTGACTGTTTCTGGTATGATGCAATGAGATAAGTTTCTAGAGAGTTTCTAAGGGTAAGGTTAATGCTAATGTAACTTACCTAATCTGCAGACGTCCATTCACATGAATAAACTTCCAAGCACATATGGAGGTTTGGATTAAGAAACTAGTGTCCTACTATAATTTAAAGGTCTTAAAAGCTTTAATGTTTGCATAAATCAAGCTATTCCATCTTGATGTTAAGGTTTTGAAATGTGTCTTCAATGATTATTCAGAAGATGAAAAAGGTTATAAATTATGGGAAGTGAAATATGGTGGATCAAAGTTGATTATAAGAAGATGTATTACTTTCAATGAGACCTATAAGTGGAGGAAAAGTAAAGACAAACATATATAGGTATTATAAATTATGGCGGAGAAGACTCAGTTTAAGTTTTAGATGTCTGCTAAGGAGACTAGGGATGAGGAGAAAGTTAACGCTCTTAATGCTAGTTAAAATGAGAGAAATTTTATAGTATCCTTTGATTATCATTTGATTTGTGATAAGATCATGATGAAGATCATACCACCTTAAGGATACAATTATGTTGACATTAGTTTGTTATGCTTTGAATGTTTTTGAAGGGTTGCAAGACTTAGAAATAAGGACCTTTAGGGAGGCATTCGAAAGAAAAAGGGAGTCAAATTTGGTTGAAGAACCATAGTTGTGGGCTTGGTAGACTACCTAAGTAGGAAAATATGGCTGAGTGCAAGTGGATGCAAGTGAAAAGATCAATGTTCAACCATGACTTGAACTTGATCAAGGTTGTTAAGTATTGATTTAAATTTATAGAGAGCAAGAAGGTGGTTGGTTGATGATTAAATTGACATCACAGTCAATTTTGAGTCAAGGTGGAGATTTATGGAAGTGTGCATCAAAATCTAAAATGATGAAGAGAGGAAAACATGTTTTGAAAATGTCAGGAACTATAGGTGTCAAAACTACAAAAAGAAGTAACACAAGTCGGCAGTGACACCGAAGAAGCAATGAAAATCTGGTAACAGATCCCCGGTGGTAGTACGATGTTCAATGACTGAGGCGAAAGAAGATGATCAAAGTTCCGACAGTGGCAGTAGATCTTTGGCAATGATAGAGGTCTAGGTGGGTCGTGATTTTTGGGTCGGTTCCGGAATCTACTTGGTGATGGGATGTGTTTTAGATCTTTTAAATTTCAACAATAATAAATACATATCTCTATCAGTTTTGTTAGACGAAGATAAAAGGATTAAGGAAAAAGGTAGCAATCCTATGTAGAGAGACAATGGTAGGATTTTCTTAGAGTTTTTAGAATTTGATAGATCTTCAGTGTATTTAAAGGGATTGAGAAACACTTTTCAACACCTTGAGTTTGTTTGATTCATATAATAAGAGTTGGAGAGATTGAGAAACACTTGCATAGAAAATAATGTTTCTTCTTGGGAAGTTGAGAAACTTTTATTTTTGTAACTCATTTGTAATCTCTTGTAACAATTTTTGAAAGTATAGTGAATTTGATAAATGATATCTCTTCCTGAGTAGATCACTTTAATTAAACTGAATAAACAAATTCTTTGTGTACTCATTTTTTATCTCCCTCTTACTTGTTGTGGATGTGCTTGCATTATTTAGCAGATTAAGTATTATTTCATACCATTTATTTTTGTTGTTACTATTCTTTATTTCACATATCAGTATTTTTGACGTGATTAATTTTATTCTTAGATTTTCATGACGAAAAAATCTTGGTGTGATTGAACCTTTTAATTTCACAATAATTTTCACTTTTAACATTTCATCTAAGTGAAGATAACATTGCGTTAATAAGTTGGTCTAATTGATAAAGATTTAATTCAAATTTAAAAGAGATTGAAGTTTAAATTTTGCTTTTGGTATAATGATTTGATCTAATTATAATTATAATTTTTTATTTTAGTTTATCTGTTGAACTATTTTCTTCATTTTGTATTCAAACAATTTTGATTTATCTCACATTTTTACATTTCAAATTTATGACGTGTCCATTTTTAATGTATTTGTGATCGTATAAAACTCTATATGTAATTTGATACGTCGAGAGTAGAAGTGACGCATTATTATGTAAATGAGTTTTAACCATTGTTTTAATAAAATAAATGAATTAATTATGTAAACGAGTTTTAACAAGAAACTCAAAACTATAATTAAATATATAAACTTGTTGTTGATCAATAACTATAATTAATTGCATTTTTATAAGAGGTTTCTTATGTTTATACCAAAAATCATACACCATACAGATACATCATATAAAATACAGTCTGCTATGTGATTATTTGTGTCGGAATAAAGAAAAAATAAGGTTTAAATATTCATAAAAATCAAACGCGTATGATAATACGGTGTAGGTATCATATAACTGTGTAATAATAATATTTTCTCATTTTATAAATATTGTTTTGGTTTTGAAATTTTTGGTGAGAAATCAACATACAAAAAAAACTTTAAAAAACCACTAAATCCCCAATTATTAGAATAAACATTAAGAGTTAAAAAGGGTGATATTCTTCATTCTATAAGTCGATTTTAAATAAAATTAAAAAAGTCTATCAATCGGGCAATCCACCATCCCTCATCTTCCTAATCAATTTGTTGAAATGCATTTGTCAAAATTCAAATTCTTAATCATTTGGAGGTCAACATCATTCTTGAAGCAATCACTGATGAGTGATGGGTGAGAATAATGAGAAGGTTTGAAGTTTGAACCATTTTCTCCTCATCATTTTATAAACAATGTTATGGCTTTGTACATAGGCCTATAGTTCTAGGATGTGTCTCAAGTCAATATTATCACGGAAAATGAATGAATTGACAATTAAGAAACAATTAAGAAGAAACAATTAAGAAGAAAAAATAAAAAAAAACTAATACTCCTTCACTTTTTTTTCTTTTTTAAGTGTCACTTTTAAAATAATTTTTTGTTCTTTTTTAATTGTCAAGGTAACATTAATTAAACTTTTGTCAAAATACATATGACAAATAATTAAGAATATTATAAGCAAAAAATTGAATTATTGTATAAAAATAACAATAATAATTAGCTTTTTTTTTATATATTAATAAGTTTAAAGTTGACAATTAAAAAGAATCGGAAGAGAAAGTAGTTGGAATAAAGAACAATACACTCTTGCAAGCTAATGGAATCTGAATTTTATTTAAAATCATTATCGATAGTATCATACTTTAATTAAATTATTTTGGTAATTTTTATACTACTCATCTTGTTTTGTCAAGTTCTATCAATTTTCTTACCAAAAAAAAAAAGTTCTATCAATTAAAAAAAAAACTACGAGTTCATTTCTATAAACTCATTTAAATATTTTTATTAAAGACGCTCTGAAGATGTTCATTAATAAAAAATACTTGATTCAAAAAAAAAAATTTTTTATCACTTTGATGTAGGAACCAAATTTCTTGAATACTTAAATTATGAACAATAAATGAATGAATTATATAGTTAGTATTGTTATTTTGGTTACTATGTCGTAGATAAGAAGTATTCATCAAATTTGTTTATGATTAGTCTCTATCATAATAAAATTTAACTAATTACTTTTAGTAAAACCACTTCTTTTAATAATATCTTTTTCCCAATACTGAAATTTATGATCTTGAATAAATAATTTAAGTTCCAACACAACCTTCTCTAACATAACATTTGTTTATATCGAATTCTCATTACGGAGGAAAGGAATAATTCAACGGGGAGTTTAGTTAAGAGTTAAAAGGAGATAGAGGTTTAGAGTTCAAGTTCTAACAACCTTTTTTAAATATATAGTAATAATAATTAATTACAACGGTAAAGGGAAATAAATAAAAGGTAGTAGCATGCAATATTTTAATGGTAAGGAAAAAAAGGGGAGATATTAGAGAATAAACAGTAAAAAGAGAAAATAAACGATGAGGGAAACACGAGCGGCGTAGTAGTGATCGAGAGATGTTTGGAGATGTGACCATGATTTACCGTTATATGGGCATAAAGGATCATCGTGAAAAGCTTCAATAGAAGTGACGATTCTTGTAAATGAAACTATCTGCTTTAGCCTATAGAATGTAATCATCTCCTACCAAAATTTCAAATCTTAAATCTTTGAACCAATTTGAATGGCGTTGATGTTAAAAGATTTGTGAGAATGGAAGATGGAGGGGGTTTGCAAGATACAGAGGGATTGCTAGAGATTTATGGGGAAAGGGAAATTGCTAGAGATTTATGGTGAAAGGGAAAGAGAGAAGGGGTTTAGGGTTTCGAAAGGAAGAGGGAGTGAACGTGTAATGATGGACGAGTGAAAGAGATGACAACTTTTATCTTTTCTGTTATATTTGTAAAAAAAATATTTCAAAAAAAATAAATACAAAACGAGGGAACACAAACTTTAGGGGGAATGACATGATTTTCGCGATATAATAATTTTGGGGGGAATGAAATAGCGTCGGCTAATACAGACGCTAGTATTTTATTAAAAAAACTATTAAGTTCAATGAATAAAACTAGCGTCGACTAATGTAGACGCTAATATTTAATAAATAAATATGAAAACTAAAAATGAGTCGAGTCTGGTGGGAAAGATATTAGTGTCAATTCAGATAGATGTTAATATTAAAGTCATTTTAAAAATTAATTAATTTTTTTGATTAAAATCTATCTTTGTGACGAAAAAGTCGGTGCTATTAGCATCGGTTTTGTAAGAATTGAATCGAACTCTATTAGGTCGAAGAGTAGCTTCTGGTTTGACAGAGAATATGCATGAGGTCGAAGCTTGTTCGCATGCTGCTGTCGAAGACCTACATACTATAATCGAAGTGTGTTCTAGTATGTGGGTGTCAAAATGTTAGGGTTGTTAGTATTTCGAATTGAGAAGAACAACAAAAATAATAGTCATAGCATGAAACAAGTGTTAGAAAGAGAAGAACAATAAAACAATAGTCATAGCATGAAACAATAACCATATCATGAAACAATAGCCATAGAAAATGAAGAAACAAAGATCCTAATTGTATTAGGGTCACAGTTTAACACAGAAAAATGACACAAATGTCACATTCTCGGCAGTACAGATTACACAGACACAAACAGGTCTTGGTCAAGTTACTTTTCTTAGCAAGTTGGTTTTCTCTTGGATGAATTCTTTACTCAAAGATTCGGCCATGCATGTTTTTTTTAAGATGAAGCAAACATGGCCTATCAAAGATTTGTCGATACATGGTCTTTTTATTGTCACTATAGTGTTTGAGTATTTGTCTTAAAGACATTAGTTTTTTAACTCGAGGAGAATTTGTCTCAAGGACACAACACTCGGGTGGAGAAATTGTGAACTACATTGTTGTTGATGCATGTAGAATGAGACATTTTCCACGGTGGTTTCACGTAACATGGACTTCTGCATTGCAGCTTGTTCTTTCTGTTGGTATCCTTTTGGTGTTGTTGGTATTGCACAGGATGAGCGCCTTTGATCGACTTCATGGATTCTAAATAGTATGAAGATCATTAAGTTACAATCAAGGGAAGAAAAATTCAAGAACTTAGTCCAGTCACTACGCGATAAAGAGTTCATATGGTTATCTAAGGCACAGATCTTGAAAGCTTCTGGTTCATTTCTTTATTGGATGTGTGTTGAAGCGGTAAAGCGGCAAGCAAAAAGTAATAGGTTTATTATTACCGAGTCATATAGGTTATATAGTATCGTAGTCCATAGAGATTGGTAGATAAAAACTGTCGTTCAACTATCTCACGTTCTAAGTTTCATGTTTGGGTACGGAAAGTAAATGCGGGAAAAGTAAATAAAAGCAAATAAACAATCTTAATAGTCTAAGAGAAATAGTTATGGAATTGCATTTCGTTCTACCCGTCGAATATTTAAATATGAAGATCTATCGCTCAACACTCACAATACGCATCAAAATCACCGGCCATCATGCGAGACGCCACATCAATGTCCATTTATGCAACACCAACGAAAGCTCAACCGTACTATTCACATCAGCGATTTCTCCATTGACACAAACAACACAGATGCATTAAACTTGATACCCATTACGATTATTAGCCCCAAATCTATTTCTACAATTCAGAAACTAATAGTTATCATTCCTAATCAAGATCTATGATGTCTATTTCTACAACAACATAAATCCGAAGCATTTAAGCAAAAAGATCAAGAACAACAACAATGATGATTTGTAAAGTGAATATATAAACTATCCCAAGATCAACAAATGTACATACAAGAGAGAAAAAATATACATACAAAACTCACCAATGGAATGGAACATAGGGAAAAAGGAGATGAACCGGAAACTTTCACCGTGTCAAAGCAATCGAGACAAATCCATAGCCAATCAACAAGATGTAGCACCCAATGGTGTTTCCTAAGCCTCCAAACTATCAAAAATGGATCAAAGTCACTCCAAAGGGGAAATGAATGATAAAAAACCTAAAAAATATGTTCTGAACTATAAATACAAAAATTGAAAATTGCAGACCGCGCTAAGCGCCAAAAACCGCGCTAAGCACGCCCTCATCTACTTTTAATATAATAAAGTAGATGACATAGTAAATTATTTTCATCGAATTTTTTTCATGTTTTTCTTACTATTTGCAACTGCATACAATCGATCTTCTGCATCTTAAATTTTTACAGCATGCTAGCACAATCGTAGCAAACTCAAAACTGGATCTGAAGCAAACTCAGCAAACAATCGTAGCAAAACCAGATTTGAAGCAAACTTGGAAAACAATCATTGCAAAACCAGATCTGAAGCAAACTCAACAAATAATCAATTGGGATTCTCAGTTAGAAAGTTTAGATTTCTTCACATTTTCTTTAGTCAATAGATTCATTCACCATTTTGAAATTAGATTTTGATTATTCTAATGACGACTTTCGCTAATCACTACATGTTTTCAATCCGCGGTTTCTGAAAACATTTTAAGTCAGTAACCATATTTGATTTGCACATGTTGATCTTTTTGAATTTATTTTACCCTTATATTTATCGATTTAGATATTTTCATCATCAAAAAGGTTGAATTTTGATACATTTTCTTATGTCAATAGATTCATTCACCATCATGAAATTAGTTATTGATTTTTCTAATGATAATTTTCACTCATCACTACCGATTTTCAATCCATGATTTCTGAAAATGTTATACACCGGTAATAGTATGATTTTCACATGATAATATTTCCGAATTTATTTTACCCTTCTATTATGATTTTCACACGTTAATATTTTTGAATTTATTTTACCCTTCTATTTATTGTTTTATTTTACCCTTCTATTTATTGTTTAAGCTATTTCAATTACCAATTTCCCTTAAATCCTAACTTTTTTAACATTTGATTTGTGAAATAAAGTCTAAATCAATAGTTAAATTATACTGTTATTTTTTCAATAACACCACCTATTACAAATTTTCTGCAAGTATGAATATCAATAGTTAAGAATTTTAAAACGGGTTGTTATTAAATTTCTGCAATATTTTTTAACATTTTGTTATATGATTTTTATTGTAAAGTTGTATACTCAATTGAAGGAAAATGTCTCGCAAATTCGACTATATTAAGGATATCAATGATTCGATGGCGACATAACGTCTTGCTGCTCATATTCTTGATGTATGGATTGTCATTAATAGTAAAGGTGTTTAAAATGGGTGCAAATGTATCATACACTTCATCATTTTTTTATCATTTATGACTTTTACAAATGTTTACTTATAACTGTAATTGTGTATGAATATTGATATCCAAAATGCATGAATGTTTGTAAATCTCAGCTGTAAATGAGCACCTTTTGTTAGATTTATCAGAAAAGTAGTTTTGTTTTCATTTTTATTGTACTAAAATATATTAATATTTTTATTTTTTTAGAAGCTTTTAGTATTATTTTGTACCTTTTATATTTATTTATTGTTTTATCATTAATTACGCAGATTTAGTTAATTTATTTTTGCACCATTCAAAAATCCTAATCATTTCATTCCATATATGTTTACAGGGCTAAAGATAAGTCTTTTTCGAAGTGTATAAATAAGTCGCTTTAATTGACTTTCCATTATCTTTATTTTATTGAAAAATGGTCATTCTAATTATGTTTTCATCACAAATATATTGCAAATTTTTACATTATACATTAACACGATTTATCATTAAGAATCCTAGGCATTGGCGTGAAATTTATGACCAAATTAATATATTATTTATTTTCTACAAATATCTCAATGTATATAATTGATATGCATTATTTTGTTTAACAATGACTATAATGGATCAATGTATATAATTGATATGCATTATTTTGTGTAACCATGACTATAATTGATAGGTGTTATTTTTTATGAATATACCAAAAATAATTATGATCAGATTAATATATAATAATCAATTGAAATCTTTTTTTTTTTCAAATTCATTTAAACTAATTTGTTTATAATTAGAAATTAAAATTTAGTAAACAAATAACAAATAAAATAAAATACAAAAATAGTAAATCTTTAAGGAATACTTAAAAAAAATAAAGAATTAATTGATTCAGTACTGTAATATTTCAACATTTTTACAATGAATTTTTTTAATATATAGAAATGGTGTATTTATTGTATTTATAGTGGTTAAGAATTGCAATAGGGTAAATTATTATTATATTTAATTTAAACTATTTCTTGATAAATGTAATACCTTTCATGCTGATCCACTGATATTTGGAATAATTATATATTATATCAAAAAATAGATTATCAAGACGAACTGCATAATTTCACTTAACTTTTCAGTTTTCTTACCTATCAAATATGTTACCTACTACTAATTAATTATTTATTAGTAATAATTACCAGAATAAACTAAATCTAATTTATCCTAAATTTTTCAGTTTTTCGTATTTCAAATTCATGTTGTATATATGTATCGTTGTTTTTGTTCCGCCAATTTAAGAGAAAGCAATAAGATAGAGGAACAAGTCGTACTAAATTTCAAATCTCTATATTATTTAATTCCAATTTAGAACCATTATATTATTTATCCTGAGTTAAATTGAATACGGAATAGGAGAAAAACTAAAATAACAATACAAAATAGGGGAAGAAAGTAAAATAACAATCACAATAAATTAATAGTAATTTTTTAATATAAAATACAAAATTCTTACATTTTTTTATGAATATTTTTAAAACTTATAATCTTCATTTTATTTTCATTATATATATAATCATTATGAGATTTTATTCTAATTATAATATATGTATATTAAAAGATAATTTTAAATTATTTTTTTTATTTTTCTACTAAAATATACATTTTTCGACGGGACAAAGCTACTTAATCTGTATATATTTTATTTATATTTTTAACCATCACTATATTATATTTATTTACTACTGATAGATGATTATTTAATTATTTTCTTTAGTTTTTATAGGTACATATTAACTTATAATTAATATTTTTGAAAAAAATAAATCTATTAAATATATTGAAATTTTTATTTAAAATAAGTGAAAAAATTCAAATGCTTATAATAAGATAGGGGTATGAGTGACAATGAATAAAATTTGGACAAAAAAGTTTGGTACCTGTTACCAAATCAAATAAATATAATCACATATATTATATTAATTTATTATTTATAACATTGTGATCCGTGCGAACGCACAGGTAGATAACTACGCATGGTAGATTTATAACGATATTGTGTGATGCGTGTGAACGCACGGGTAAATGACTACTTAATTATTTCATTTATTTTTTCTACTAAAGTATATATTTCTAACTAGATTAAATTAATATTTATATAACAATTATAATTTTAAATGTTTTTTCTTTATAATTTGCGTATCTTTTATATATATATATATATATATATTTATTAACCATTGTTATATATTTATTTATTATTTATATCGACTTTATGTGACCTGTGCGAACGCACAGGTCCTTTACTAGTTTATTGATCAAACCGCCTTTGCTGATGAGCACGCTAAGCCCCAAAAACCCGCACTAAGGGCCCTAAATTCTGCCAGACCAAGCTCTTTTAACTCCCAGACCGCGCTAAGCACCAAAAAACCGCGCTAAGCGTCCTCAACAAAAAATCAAATTTTATTTCTTCAAAAACGCGTTCGCAGCCGTGTCTTCGACACTTTATTTCTCGAAGCTCCGAACACGCATAAATACCTACAAAAAGACAACAAAACTATCAAACGGTACATATTTACACAAAAACGTAACAAAACTCTAAGTATTCGAAATTACACAAAACGGAGAATTATTTAAACGGTATTAACAAAAAGTATCGATAAGGGTCACTATTTACATGCAAAAATAACTATATTTTGGCACTTATCAATGTGTCTTACTGATTCATTTCCATGAAAGTTCCATTAGTATATTGAGCCCCAAATGCATGAGTCAAGGCAGGAAGGTGGGAGGCCCTGGCCTTCCAAGCTGAGAGCTTTGGTTCCACCCATGAAGCAATTTGTGTAGTTCCCACAGTGTCACTACAATGGAAAAGTCCCACATTGAAAGTTCTTAAATAAATAGAAGTATTTATTAACCTTTGTCACACAATAATTTTCAAAACTCAAAGTATTGAGTCATAAGCCTAATATGTTTAATTTAACATTTTTGTTTAATTAACTTTTTAATTTAAAAACAAATCGAAAAATTATTATCATATATATATATATTCTATAAAAAATTTAAAAAACTGCAAAATAAATAAAACCACGTGAACTACCACGTAGGCAGTTAGAGAGAATCTTTGTTACAATGTGACAGTCATGAGTATATTTGAAGGAATTTGAAAATTACAATGGATGTTTTAAAAAAAAACTTTTACAGAGCTTAAAACTAAAACTCGTTAATATTAGAAGAGATTTTGTATATTTAACCTTAATAATAATATTAGGATTATGTTTTTTTAATCAACAAACTATTTTTTTCTCAAATGTAGCAGCTATACTCACGAGGTTGAATAATTTCGTCTTCTCGCTAATAAATCTAAAAAAGTGAAATTTACTAGAAACATGCTTAAACTTTATCTACCATGATTTTATTTTGGATAATAACCGATATTTTATGTACCTTTTGTTTATTTAATACATTTTTGGCTTAATTAGTGCAGAAGTCCTTTAACTTAATTTCAAGTTTCACTTTAGTCCCTTATCTAATAAACTTTACAGATTAATCCTTTAAAAAACATTCTGTTAGTCAACTTAGTCTTTTCCGTTAAATCTTTAAAAAAAAAAGTTAACTTCTAATGATATGGCAAGACAGCAAAGCAACCCTTAAAATAGTGAATATATATATATATATAAAACTATTTTACACTGTCACTGCATCACCCATTTTCTCATCTTTAAATCTCTTCAATACATAAATATATATTAAAACAATAAATATATATTAACAACTCTTCTAAAAAAAGAATAATTTGTAACAAATTTCCAAATCTCTTAAAATAAATGAATAATACATCAAATTAAAAATTAACACAGAAAACAAAATCTCTTCAAATCTTCCACTTGCTTCAATCTTCCATCTCCTTCAACATCATCTCTTTAAATCCAAATAAACACCAGCAAACCCATAATTTAAAAAACCCCTAAACCTAGAAACTCAAAATTGCATTTCTCCAATAAATCCCTAAATTCAGAAATTCAAAATCTCATTTCTCCAATAAATCCAAAAAAAGAAAACCCGAACAGGGAGGGGATAAAAAATGACAAATGTAGTAATATAAGCTACCAATGATTTGTGATATTTCTGCCACAGAGAGGTAAACTCAATTGATTCGTCGTCGTTGATTTTGCAGCTTGGATCGAAGTTGTTGAAGGAGTTGAGTTTGTTGTAGGTGAAAATCGATTGGAAAAGATTCGCAGAGTGGTGGTTGTAGAGGAAGATAGTGGTTGGATCTTCTTCAAATACCAGAATAAAAATAAATGTGTTTTGTCTATTGTTACTCCAAAAGAAAAAGAATCACTTATTCAACCCCCTTCTAAGTGTTTTTTCAACCTTCAATTGAGAGTTTAAGTTTCTTGTTCTTGTGTTTGCTTACTCAGAAAATTTCCAAAGAGTCTGCCTAATTAATTTTCCATGATTGATTTAACCTAAAAACATTAAAAAAAATAAAGATTCTTAAAATTGCAGTTCTAAAAAAGAATGAAGGAAAAGTGAAGTTATCGATTGAAGATGTGAGGGGAAGACACGGTTGATTGATGTATGAATTTATGAAGATTTTACTTTGAGAGAAGATAAGAGAGAAGCAGATTTGGTGGTGGGTTTTGTGTATTTTACTGATGAAAGAAATATATTAAATATTGATGATTAATGAAAATTGAAGGAAATTAACTATTTTAAAAATTTTCTAATTAATGAAAGAACTATTTAATGTAGAATAAAACAATTCTATGTCATCTACACAATAGCCAACTAGAGTGCCACATATACACAATTTAGCATATTTTGACAAAATTTAACGGACATAACCAATATGTCTAACAAAATGATATGTAAGGGACTAATAAACGTCCATTAAATAAGGACTAAAGTATCATATGAAATTAAGTTAAAGGACCAAATAATATATTAAACCTATTTTTCTTTTTTAGCTTCACACCCAATGTCAAACAATGTGGTTGTTTTAGAGATTTAGATATTTTAAACAAATTTATAAGAAAGTAATAATAACTTAGATTGCTTTATTTATATTTTAAATTAAAAAGTTATTTGAAATAATAAAATGTATTATAATTTTTTTAATAAAGAATATTATAAATTAAAAAAGCAGTATGATTATTGATGATATTTACCAATTTTTTACATTACTTCTGATTTAAATAAATTGATATTTTTTTGAAATTTTTTTATATTTTTATTAGAGTCTAATTTTTTAAATTAGAACAGGACCTCATATTATTTGAGTCGGCTCTATTGTCTTTGAATATACATCTCCGAATTTTTTCGATAAAAAATTGAAATGTAGTAAGTTCGGATATGCATATCCAAATTAAAACGGTATCATAAGAATTTTGTCACCGACTCCTAAAAACTAATAGTGTACTAAGAAATTCCCTTATTTTATATAGGAGTGTACATGGGTTGGGATGAACCGGGTTTGACTTAACCCGTTACTCAATCTCTTCAAACTTAAATGAGTTGGGTTTGTAGTCCAACACGCAATTTCATTATCAAAACCAACACAACCGACCCGTTCAATTATGAGTTGAGTTGGACTAGGTTCGTGGGTTTTGTTTCAAATTAAAAAATAATAATTTTTTAATTTAAAAACATTGTCACAAAATTCAATATATTTATACTCATTTCTAACGCATAAAATAAATGAAACACATCATATAATATCTAATAATATTCATCAACATACTATAACACTGGATAACAGTATAAAATTTCAAAAGACACATTATTTTTATAAAATACGTAAGTTAGAAATGATACAAATGAAAATAAGAAAAAAAATTAGTCTTAAAATTACGTAAATTTATTGATCTAGTAGTATTATTGGTGGAGAATAAAGTTTTTTTAGAAAAATTATGGTTAGTAATGAGATAGTAATTTTATATTTCTATTTAAAATGATAAAACTATGTGGATTATTGCGAATTAAGTTGAATATATATTGTAAATGAACGAGAATAATTTATGAGTTTGTTCGATTTAGGTTAGCGGATTCGTAGGTTTACCCGTATTTATCAAACCCCCTAATTTTATATAACGTTAAAAATGTCTTTCTTATCCTATCATCGGATAGACAGTGATTATTTAAGATATCTTACTTTTGCTACAACTTTCATAGTATATTTAATACAAAATATATATTTCATATATGGTAGTTATTAAGTCACATTCTCACATCTGAAAAATAACAAAATGATTTTGGAACCATTTGAAGAAGTCGTATATTTGGTTGAATGATGACGTTCTTTTTCTTCTAAGTAGAATTGACATCCAACAATATCCTTAAATGCGTGGATTATATAGGGGTGTTCACGGTCCCACTCGTCAAGAAAAAATAATTGAATTAATTTAAATTATAATAAAAATTTATTTGAACTGAATCAAATAGTTTTAATTTATTAATAATCGAATTAAACCAAAATTATTTATTTAGTATATTGTTTTGAAATTACGAATTGTACCGAAGTGTTAGTAAAAAGAAATTTTTAAACTGAACCGTTTATCAAAGAACCCGGGCGTTAAACTAATTTTTAATTTTTTAAAATTATTTTTTTAATTTATTTTAAATGTCGTTCATTTTTCAGTTTTGTTTCAGTTCAGGTTCAATTTCAGTTCGTTTCGGTTTCAGCTACAGTTTGATTTTAGAATTGTTTCTGCATAATAGTTGATCTTCACTATCTAAATATAACTGTTCGATTATTTTAACTTTAGTTTGATTCGACAATTTAACTTAATTTGTGGTTTTTTTTTAAACAACTCTAATTATAATATATCAGCAAAACAAAATTGAGAAGAATTATACCAATATCTTACCACACTCCGTTATTAGCCTCGTTTAGCATCATGTGCGCTTTCAAAAATACACTTAGAAGAAAAAAATTGTATTGAAATAACGTAATATATAGCAGGAGACATAAATAAAATTCTACTTTGATTCGTAAGAATATCAATATTGAGATATTAACAGGCAAATGCATAGTGACCAAAAACAGTTACATTCGCGTTTGCATGCTGTCATGTCATTAGTATCTTCCAACAAGAGGGTGACCCTATCGTTTGATACAAGACAAGGGTCGTCTTCATAAAAAAGGTACAATTAAGACAAGAAAAAAACATCTTACATTTTTAATTAATGATACTCGGATAGGTGTTAATCAAACTTATTATTAATTCAAGGGTTAAATATATTTTAGGTTCTTATAAAATTTAGTTTTGATCCTTATTAAAAAATGACATGTTTTGATCATACAAAATTATTATGCACAAAATTTTAATCTCTACGGTTAAACTGATGTATCTTTTTAAATGATTATTTTACAGACATGTTTAAAACATTATCAAAAATTCTTAGAACAAAAGAAACTCAAAATTTGATTTCTAAGTCGAAATTTGTATTATTTTATTATTATTTTTTGAAATTTAAAAAATTTATATTTAATTCTTTTTATTTTATAAAATTCTATAATTTGGTAAAAAAAATTATGCTCTCGACTTTAGTCATTGACGAGTAATATGTTATAAATAGGTCAAGAGTTTGATCCCCAATGAGATCCTTTTTGAATTTTTTTAAACGGCAAAAACACCTTACCTTTTAATTTTGACATTTAGTTAACGGGTAAAACACGATTTAGTTTATTATATCTAATGTGCATTGCTTATTTCACTAACCCTAACTGAACATATAACTTCTCAAATAGATTTACAAAACAACAACTATATGAACAATTAGGTTATATTTGAAGAACAACTTACATTAATTTTTGAACATCTTGTAACTCACCATTCATCTCGTGCTCTTTAATGATTATAATCTCTTTAATGTTTCAAGTTCTTTATTCAGTAATTCCTTTTCGACTAATTCATTCTTGAGAGCATAAAATTTGATGCTTTGCAAAATGAGCAAGTATGAAAGAAATTTGAACAAAAACTATAAGTATTTGAGAGATTTTAACCATAAAAGAACACGAGATGAATGATGAGTTACAAAATGCTATAAAAATATTAATGAGTATAAGATTTGTTTCAAATACAACATAATTTTTCATTTTATCATTTTCTAAATCAATTTAATAGGTTACATGTTCAAAGAGATGTTAGTGAAACAAACAATTGACATTATATACAGGGGCGGATCCATAAGATTGTAATTGGTGTGGCTAAGCATAAACTAAATTATATTAAAAATAAAAAATAATATTATTTAATAAAGCACATTTATAATAAAGATCGTATACTATCCATTTTTAGAAAATGGATTAAAATAACATCATTTTCATTTTTAAATGTTTCAAGAATATCTCTTTTTATAAAAGTTACAAGCCGATCATTTAACCATTGATCACTCATTTTGTTACATAGTTGACTCTTCATAAATTACATAGTTGAAAAAATACGTTCTCCTGGGTTTAGAGCATTATTTTGGGGAGGGGGGTTGATTTCTTATAGGACGATACATTTCAAGAAGTCTTCTACCACTCCTCAGAAGCATACACGCTCGAAACTAATAATTATTTTATACATGAAGACACCATATTTCTGCAAATAATAATAATAATAATAATAATAATAATAATAATAATAATAATAACTGTACAAAAGGGTTCTACTGGGCGTGCCAATTTTTTTAGTAATCAATCATGAGTTTATTATGCTTGTGAGATTAACTCGAAAAATCTCAAGACAAATTTGTGCTGAGCACTTGTGTGAAAATCAGTGTGTGAATTAAATGAAATTGTTTGTACAAAGAGAACGTAAACGGAAAAATTAATTGAAGAAATACTTTGGTAAATGAAAAGTATGTAAAATTAAATAAATGATACTAAAAAAAAGGTAGAAATGTAAGACAATAAAGATAAATGTTTTGTTTAAGGAAACAAAAAGACAATGAAAAGAAGGGACACAAATCCATACATGTTTCTCACAAACTATTTTGCTCGATGACTTGGTACTGCAGTTCTATAGAAAATGTATGGAAATTTGCGACCATGATTACAATGTATGAGTCTACTACTTATACTAGTCTAAAATAATTGTCGACAACAATTATATCTTTAAATGGACGGCATGTATTTGCATGCAATTTATCCTTTTGAAAAGTTTTCACGTTGCCAGGCTTCAAAAGCTGCTGAAATATTCAATATCCCACGTACGTAACTGCTCAGATCATTAAATGCTTCTTTAAACAATCTGATGTGATAATCGCTTATGCTCCTTTCTTCAACTGATTCTTTGACATATAAAATTTCTAAGTCTCTTTTCTTAACTAATGACCTCATCGACGCATGTATCTTGTCGAGATAGACTTTATTCAGAATGTCCTTTTTGATATTTTGGATATGTTTAGAGGAAAGTGTGATCCTAATCTTATGGATCTGCTCTTGTGATTCTTCCAAACCATACCTATCATGATGGTCAAGGCACTTTAGTTGACGGGATTTTTTTATCGAAGCTTTGTTATTAATGGTTCTAACACTTAGCATTTCTCAACGCATCATTCTACGTCGACTTCTTTTATGTGGAATTTATAAGCTAACAGTTAGATATGATATTTCTTATTTCACAAAAATATAAAATGTTTCAATATATTAAATAAATATGCATTCTCATATATATAATTTTTAGTTATGATCAAGGGAAAAATGAATAATTTATCTTAGATATGTGTATAACATTCATTTCATGCAGAGACTTATTTTTTTTATTTTTAATTAATATCATATGTTGTTGTTTCTTGTGTGTAGCAATCATAATTTTTATTACATATACATTTCAGAGACGTTTGAATTTATTATGAGAATATAATGGTCTAGAAGTGGAAGAAAGGGAAGTTGAATAGAATTTTTTTCTAAAATAGTTTTTAAAAAGTTTTCCAAAATTCATAGTTAAAAAAACGCGGGAGTAGAAGTTTAAAAGAGTTCTACAAAAGTAATTATGTTATTGAGTATACGTACAAATGAATACAATAATGTTAGAATGATAATGAATCAATCAAACAACAATATGGTAATTAGTCTAAGGTTTAATATCCTTTTGGGCATTGAATGTTAAGTTCAAGATTCATTTTTGTTCCTTAACTTAAAAAGTATATTGGTCCCTTAACTCTTCAAAATGTACCATGTTAGTCATTTTTTGTCTAACTACCAACAGATTTATCAATTGAGTTTTTAGTTTTTTCGTCGCTAATTAGACGAAAAGGAATAACAAGGTAAGTTTTGAAGAGTTAAAGGACTAGTATGGTACTTTTTAAGTTTTATCGATTTAGCGAAAATTGTCTTTTTGCTTTTATACTAAGCTTCAAACGCACCAAATGACGTTGCTAAGAATACCAATCATGCCACGATTGGTTCATTTGCCCATATGTAATTACACCATTTTTGTTTAATTTGCATCATGATCCATTCAGATCGTGCCACATTTTTTTAGAACTTATTGTCTCTTTTATTTACTTCCAAATTCTTCTTTCATTTATTATTTTCTCAGCTTTCTCCGATGTCTCAAATATTGCCAACTTCATCTTCAAACCATGGAATTACATACAAAATAATACTTCAAAGATTCTTAAAATTGCTATTAAACTATAATATGAGAGATTATCATCAAATATTTAAAATTAAATTAGTTTTTCCGGGTGGCCAAAATAGTCCCAAATTGCTTGAGAATTGAGACTAAAGGTAGTTTATATACAACACTCTTACATCTCAAATTATAAAGGAATCATTTCTAAAGGACAGGGTTGTGAGGTTTCTTACACCCAAAGTGGATAATACCTCTTACTTGCAGTGGCAGGAAATTGTGATTGACTAGAACATTTGCATTGTCTTTGAGAACTCGAAGTTTGCATTGTGCTCTTTAGCCTCGTCTAGGGGGAACTATTATAGACTAGCCAAGATAGTCCCACATTTCTTGCAAATTGAGACTTAGGATAGTTTATATACAACATTGATACACCTAAACCCAATAATGCCCCTTTTCTAAAGGACAAAGCCGTGAGGATCTCACACCTAAAGTAGACAACACCTCGCATTGTCATGAACTTAAGATCGACCGAAACAAGTTTTAATTTTAATTTTATTAAGATAAAGAGAAAGACAAGTTAATAAAGAAAAAACAAATAGATAAGATATTGGAGAAGAATGCACTGCATTTTATCCTGGGTTGGCCCAAAATCATGAGGTCAACGTTTGATCCCCAAGGATAAACCCTTGAGATTTCTACTATCATAGAGCTTTTGCAACACGATCTATCTACAACCTTTTTACACCAAGATTTCATCTCACGTTCAGCTTGAAACCTTTATATCAATATATTAGAATCTAAGAGAACAACATTCTCTTGTTACAATTACAAATTAGCAGCAACTTTCACAACATAACTCTACTTATGTGTTTTCTCTCCCAATATTAAAATAATTGTTAAGTGAATGTGAAAATTATAAGAGCAACTGAATAAGTATAAAAGTGAATATTTTTAGATTTCTTGTTTGTTTTCAAATGATCACAACCCATTCTTTTACAATAAAATATTTAGCCAAGAAAGGAAGGTTTATAGGGTCTAGTCCATAACATAATCGGTTAGGTTGTGGCCAGAATTGGTTATGGCCTATCAAAATAGGAAAGATTTTGATGGATCCAAACCATAGTCGATTAGAAGGCTTCCCCAATCGATTATTGAGCGAGTTTTCCCCATAATCGATTTTATAAGTGCGATAATCGATTAAAGAGTAAATTTTAATTATATAATCGATTAATCTTCTATTTTCAAAGCTTTACCCAAACCAAGATGTTTTTAAAGAAAATTTTGAAAATATATTTTATGTGTGTGTGATAAAATCTTAGTGCTTTAAGAGAACACCCACACCCATACCCACACACATTCTTAATCTTTTATACTATTTTTTTTGTTTAATGATGTTTATGATATATTACATTATTCCTTTCTCATTGTTATAGCCTGTAAATATGTTATAGACATATAGCCACATAATAAACTATAATGTATATGATTAGAAACTAATTGCATTTTATATATGAAATTAGATTTTGATATATTTATTTACATTATAATTGGTTTTTATACAATTTATATTTTTTTTTCTTTTATTTCTTGTTGGTATTAGTTCATATATTAGAATCTGAATACCTCATTTAGTTTGTTAAAATCCTAATTTTTGAAAATTTTAAATAGATTAAATTACAGGTTTTGTCCCTCTATTACGATTCATTCACGAAATCAGTCCTCCTATTTTTATTTTTAAGCAATTTTGTTCCCCTTAATCTAGTCCTCTTTTTCTATTTTTGGTCCAAAAAACATTCATGTGTAATTGTTTTATGTATTGTTTTTAGTAGGTGGCACTTGTTTAGATAACATGGCCAATCTCATTTTATATGTTATTTTTTCTTTTTATTATATTTATTGAATTAAACAAACATAATTTTAAAACCTAATAAAATTAAAATTATCGAAATTGAATTAAAAATAGAAATCACTCTATTAGAAATTGAAAGGGAAGAAAATGTAAAAATTAATAGATTGCAAATTAATAGTTTTCAAACTGCAGATTTAACCCACACCATACACTCGCTTACTCCATCTCTAAAAGCATATTTATTCCACACAACATACTCGCCTGATCCGCTTTCTTTGGACCTAATATTGGCTCTTTCTTAGAGAGGCTATGGTCTCTTCTTGGAGGTCCAACTGATATTGTAGCCTTCGACGTAGTCGATATCATCCACCATCCATTCTAGTGCATATTTATCTTAGGAATTCCTCTCTATTTTCTTTACTCTAAATTTTCTTTTTTTTACTCATTTGCACCTTCTTAATTTTTCTCTTCCATGGATCACACCAATGTCAAACTAGTCATGAAAAATCAAATCAAACAACAAAATATAAAATACATTTATTTTTCTGTCAACCACTTTCTTCTTTTATTTTTAAAATAATTAATATTAACATATAATAACAAAAAGAAAAGAAGATGAAAGTAGAATGAGTGTAAAAAAACAAGAAAAAGAAGAAGAAAATCATGAGAGAAATTTATGTATTGGAAAGAAAAACCCCTTTTACCTTAGTTAAAAATGGAGGTTAACCTTAGTTTCATAGGTGAGGTAATGAAGGGTGTCATGAAATGTGCATAATTTTATCTTTCGGTCATGATTCCACCGAAGGGAAAGACTTATGGTCATGTGTTTGATCTCCACAACTACATTTTTATTAGTTTCATAACTGCATAGCGCGCTCCATATTTTTCCTCGTTTATATGAGAAACTGAGGTAATATAGTCAGTCTTATTACCTCGGTTTCATATAATAATAGAGGGAAAAATATTGTTATTTTATTTTATTTTATTTTTAACCTGTATTATAGAACCCTTTTTGCCAATTTCTAAAACATATAAACATTGTACTTTTTGCTCATTTCTAAAATAGAAACATTGTAAAAAAAATACATTGTTTACACCAATTGCAAAGCCAAAATGGCACACACCTTATAATTTCACAACAAACATAAAACAAATGAATAACCAAAAAAGGCAAAAGCCAAAATGCAAATTCTTGAACGACCGCCCAAAAATTTTCTTTTGTGATTTATAATCGGTCCTTAAGCATCTATAATTTGAACAACATTTCAAATCAATTAGGATAATGAAAAACGAAAATATTAAATCTTTAAATCACTGATCTCAACAACAACATTCAAACTTCAATCTCAATAATAACAACAACGTTCAAACTTCAATATCAACAACATGCATTAATAACAACAACTAGCATAAATAATTTATAATCATATATAAATGTCACAAAGAATAACACTTACTTTACGGGTTTTTAATCTTCTGACTTTTACTTCTAAATCCATGCAACATATGGTATCTTTTGACACCTCTACATACTCAAAAAAAATAAATATTAGTTAAAAGAATACAAATGTAAAATGAATACATATATATTACTAAATTATAAAATATTTAATGACTAATTTTTTCATATCCCCTCTTGATGATCATAACAAATAACATGCACGTCTTTTGAATTACTTTCTTAAATCTATAAAAAAAAAATACTTCGGAGATACATCTCCGAAGCAGGAGCAACTTAGGAATTTCGCTGAGTCACCCTATAGGGTCAATAAAGAAATTCTTATAATAATTTAAAAAACAAAATAAAACAATAATGAAAGCACTAAAGGAGAGGATATAAAATTTGAGTCTAGTACTACTTTTCTATCTTTTTATGATAAAAAAAAAAAAGCTTATAAAAATTAATATACTATTAAATATCTATAGGCTTTGTTTGGTAAAAACAGGGTTCGATTGATAAGTTAGTTTATAGGTTATAACTTATGACTGATGGCTGATGACTATTGACTTATAGCTGATAAGCTAATTGAAATGTTTGGTAAAATTAGCGGTTCAATTAGTTGATAAATTAAAATAAACTAAAACATATTTAATATATAATTATTTTATTTTAAATTAAATTATAAAGGATGGTAGTGAGTTTTATTTAAAATAATAAGGACAAAATAGAAAGAAAAAATATAAGCTACAAGCTAAAACGCTATTTGAAATAGCGTTTGAAAAATAAACTATAAATCAATAAAATAAGTTATAAGCTCGTGATAAAAAGACAGTTATCAAACAAATCTTTTATTATGAAATGAACTTATAAACTATAAGACATAAACTATAAGCTCAAAAATTGTATTAGCAGATAAAAAAATTAAAGTAAAAAATATAGTTTTGAGAAACATGTTAGTGGTTAGTGGTTAAATTGTGATTTTTTTTTTTTTAATGTGGGATAAAGAAAAATGTGAGTTAGTGAAGAGTTGATTATATACTACAAAGAATAGCAAAGTAGCTACACCAGAATTATGGATGTAGTAACTTCCCACTGAAACACACAACTATCCCTATTATTATTATTATCTCTATATATTATGTGTTAAATAGAATTTTTAATTTATTTTAATCCAATAATCAGTTTAATAGAATAAAAATATAGCTACACGATAGAATTATGACTATAATAACTTCCCATTAAAACACATCACTTTTCATTTAATTATCTCTATATATTATTTGTTAATTATGACATAGAATTTTTAATAATAGATTTATTTTAATCCAATATATTTTATTACTTAAAATATAAAATGGTTAAATTGGGCACTCTTTAAGCATTTCATGTAAAGAAAAAATTCCTTAAATAAATGATTTATTTCAATATTTAATACATTAAATATATGTTATTTGAATAAAACAAACTTTGTTATTTTTTTAAAAGTCCATTATTTCCATTTTAAAACATTAAATGTAAGTAATGCTTACCTTTTTAAACTTTTAACAAGTGCCTCTGGAGGCACTCGTTAGCATTTCCCATAAATAAATTATAAAAATATTCCAAAATTTAAAGCCAAAGTTGATAAATCACTTAACAACTTTTATATGGTGATATAAATTAAATACATTAAAATATCGTAGTCTATTTAATATATAATCTAAATACTATCTCCGTTCCTTTTTATAAGAGACAAATTATTTTTTAGATTTATTGAATAACTAATGTATTTGGTCTGTTTAATAAATAGATTCATTAATTATTAATTGAACCTAAAAAGTGAATTGTCTCTTATAAAAAAGAAGAAGGAAGAAAGTAACATATATGGTTAGCTAATAAGTCACATCCTCAAACCAGAATATGGACAAATAATATTAAATTACATAATCTAAAATGATTGTAGAAGTCGCATTTGGTTGAATAATGAAGTTCTTTTTCCTCATTAATAGAATTGACACCTAACAAAAGCTTCAACTACAGGGGTTATAATATATCATCAAAACAAAAAATTTAAAATAATTAATTGCGCATGCATTGCGACCCAAAAACAATTACGTTCACGTTTTCATCAACAAAAAAATACTACAAGAAAAAGGGACGTGGTGGTGATTGCGACAAGAAGGAAACATCTTACATCTTTGAATTAATGATGATCAAATACACTTGTTGATCAAACAGATTATCACTTAAATATAATTAAAGTTCAGTAATACTTTCCTTTAAAAAATTTAATAGAAATATTTTAAACTAACATAAATTATATCATATATCTTAAAGAAAAATACTAATTATTTTTTAGAGTGTGGATTTAAACAAGGAAAGGCTTTTTAGTGGGCCGTTCTCTTAAATTCAATATGGGTCTTATTCCTTATTCGGTGCAGTACCCTCTCAAGATAGCTAATTGCACTCCTGTTAATAAATTAATTTTCTCACATTTCCTTAGTCAAGCTTTAGGTTCTATTGATTCTTTAGTTCAAATCTCCAATGGAGTGGATCCAAATGGGGGAGAGCATCCTATTTATCTATCTCCATTGCTAAGATGTAGTCTCCCTCCTTTACTATATCCATTATCACCTAAACTACCCATTTTGTTAACTCTAGTTCCGCTTATATTTGGGGGCTCTAAGGTAGTAGACAGTGTTATAGCTTCAAAAAAAAATGTATACTTTCTAGTAAGTTGGGTTGTGAGTTTAGGTTGAGTGACGAGACTGAGATGGAAAAACTGATGGAATTGGAAAGAAGAGATATAAAAAAAAAAAAAGCTTCTCAATCGTCTAAGGAGGGGATAAATGTTTATTTGTTTCTTTAATATTAGGGGGTTGGGAGGTAGGATCAAAAGGAGGAAGGTGATGGATCTTATACTTGTTATTTTTTTGAATTTGTTGTCATCCAATAGACTAAACTCTGTACAATATCTAATTCTCTAGTTCACTCTCTTTGAGGAAATTCCTTCTGTGATTGGAGCTTTCAATCCGCCGTAGGTAATATTGGTGATCTTCTTTCGGTTTGGTGTCTCTCGAAAGAAGGTCACTCTTTTCCTTCTTGGGTTCGATTTTTCTTTGATTTTACTGGGGTGCCTCTAAGTTAATTTGCTTTGTAGTAAATGTTTATTTCAAGCCTTTGTTGGCTAAGAAAATATCTATGTGGAATGCTTTTTGTATGCGTAAGCAGGTATTTCGAGGTGAAATTTGGCGTGTTATAGGTGATTTCAATTCAATTTGCTCTCCTAGTGAGAGGCGAGGTTATGACGACTCCTCAAACTCCTTTAGTTCTGAACAGTGTATTGTTTTTTTTCTCCTTCATCTCTCTGATGAAGTTGTTGAATCTTCCTTTGTAGGGTTTACCTAGTTCCAACCTAATGGAGGGGGATATTAATAGACTCGATCGGACTCTGATTTCTGATGGTTGGTGGAATTGTTGGGGAACAATTGCTCAGTGGACGCTTTCTAGAGACGTTTGAGATCATTGCATGTCAATTTGAAGTATGCCAATCAATTGTAGGGTCCCAAACCGTTTCGGTTCAATAATCATTGGTTGTCCCACCCGGACTTTCTTGAGTTGGTTCTTAGTTCTTGGTCCTCTTTCCCCAATCTGGGTTCGAATGCCTTTGTCCCAATGAGAAATATTAGATATCTTAAAGCTACTTTTAAAGATTGGAACAAGTAGGTTTTTGGTGATTTAGTCTTCCAAATTGAGTCTTGTAGAGTTGTGATCGATAATCTGGACTTGCAGGCCGACCAAAGGGCCTTATGTGATGAAAAGTGAGAACTAAGTCTAAAACCACCCTTGATTTATGGGTTTTATTAGGGCAAAGGATTTCTAACTGTCTCAAAGATTGAGAGTTAGATGACTCAAAGAAGGACATGCTAATTCAAGTTTTTTTCATGCTTCGGTTAAGAGTAGAAGCTGAAAGAATTCGATCTTAGTTCTCAAGGTAGGGAATAATTAGATTGAATTGGTGGTTGAGATTCATCAGGAAGTTTTTAATTATTTTTATGAACGGTTTAAAGAGCTAATGGTTAACCGGCCTCGACATGACAGGGTGTTTTTTCGACCCATCTCCTTGGAATATAATTTGACCTTAACCTCCCATTTCCTTCTTGAGGAGCTTTTTGGAGTTGTGTCTCAAAGTGATGGGAACAAGAGTCTTAGGCCTGATGGGATTAACTTCTCTTTTTTCAAAAAAAATTGGAATGTAATGAAGAAAGAGGTGGGAACTATGTTTCTAGAGTTTCATTGTTTTGCATCGCTACCTCGTAGCTTTTCCTCCTAGTTTGTGACTATTATCCCTAAGGTTAAAAATTCATCTATGCTGAGAGATTTTTCACCTTATTTCTCTTATAGAATCTCTTTATAAGTTGGTAGCCAAAGTTATAGCCAAGAAATTGGGGCGTGGTTATGGATAAGTTAATTTTTTCTAGCCATTAGGCATTCTTAAAAAGGAGAATGTTGGTTTATGGAGTTGTGATTGTTAATGAGGCAGTTGATTTTGTAGTGTTCTAGGAAGGTATGTCTCATCTTTAAAGTTGACTTTGAGAAAATATATTATCCATTTAGCTTGAGCTTTCTAGAATATATGCTTATTAGATTTTTCTTCAATGATAAGTGAAAGTTCTAGATTATAGCATGCGTGATCTCTGGTATCCTAGTTGTGTTAGTCAACGGTTCCCTAATTTGAGAGATTAAGATCCAAAGAGTTTTGAAACAAGGAGACCATCTAACTCATTTCTTTTTTTTCCTTATGGCAGAAGATCTTAGTGGTTTATGAGGGTAATTGAGTCATCGCTTCTCTTTGGGGTTAAAGTTGGTACATCCAATTTGTAAATTTGCCACTTCAGTATGCAAATTATACCTTATTCTTGACATATACATCATTGGAGAATTTGCGGCCCATTAAAGTTATTTTAAGGGGTTTTTAGCTAGTTTCAGATCGTGGGATTAGTTTTCTTAAAAGTAATTTATTTGGGATTAATGTTGATCCATCTTCCTTAAAGACAACTGAGAGTTTTCTTCATTACAAGATTGAGTCCCTCCCATTCAAATATCTTAGATTGCTAGTAGGAGGCAACCCTCAGCTGGACTCTACTCAAAAACTGTTAGTTAATATGGTGCAAAAAGGACTTCTTTCTTGGAATCATATATATGTCAACCTATGGGGGATAGTTAGGGGTTGTTTGAATGAGTTTTAGTTTTTAGGTTTTAAAAATTATTTTGTAAATCAATTTTAAAAGAGTTTTGAAGAAAAAAATAAAAGAAAACATGTTTGGTAATCTATTTTTTTTTTAAAATTGCCATTAATGAAAAGTGTACCATTTTTTCTTAGTTTTTTTACTCTTTCTAATTTTCAAAACTAAAAACCAAAACCAAAAAACTCCAAATCCTATTTTAATTTTTTTTAGTTTTTAAAACTCCCAAATAGAAAATAGTTTTCAAAAATAGTTTTGTAAAACTAAATTACAAGTTCTATGATTTTCAAATTTTAAAACTATAAAACAGTTTTATAAAACCAAATCAAACAAACCCTTACCCTTCTTAATTTTGTTCTGAATGTTCTTCCTGTTTTCTTCTTTCTTTCTTAAAGATGCCTCGAATTGCTTAGAAGAATTATTTAGTCAAAATTCAGAGATTTTTTTTTGGGATGGTGTAGAAGGTGAGACCAAGATTTCTTGGGTGAAATAGTTTGATGTTAAGCCTAAGAAGAATGGGGACTTGGGTGTGAGAGATCTATGGTTAATGTAGCTCTCTTAGCTAAATGGATATGGAGGAACTTGTTAGGTGGAGTGAAATAGAACTATTGTAGCTCTTTTAGACGTCAGATTCCCTCGGACGACGCTACTTTTCCATTATGGAACCAAAAATAGTTGTCAATGGAGTGAAATAAAATTCAGATGTTGTGAAGTGTGTTTTTGATGCGGCGGAGTGGGTGTGAATCTACAAGATTTACACTCAAATCAAATGCTCAAGTCATTGAATGGATAAGAAATAATTTGAGAATGAATAAAATCCTTGAATCTGACATGTGCAAAGCTTTATAAAGTCTAGACAATTAAAACTACTTACAATCAATCTAACAATTTGTGTAGATCACCATCCAATTAGATCTAATGGTGGAAAATTTGCTGGAGTTCGAAATTACATATTTTGTGCTTGATCGAGGTCACACTTGTAGGCAAAATTGTAGCAATCACACTTCTAGGAATTACATATTTATATCAGTGGCCTAAAACAATAAATACAAAAGCAAAGTTGACTGCGCCATTTTACAAGATTTGTATTTCTATTGAAGATTTAAAATAAGAGAATATTTAAAGGACAAGAAGTGTTTTTCTTACTAGGCATTTTTCAGATTCACTCCATATGGTCGGAGGCTAATTTAATATTAGGTCTAAATAAAAAACTAATGAATGTAACAATAGTTTGGATGGTTGAATTTCACATTACTAAGCAAACCATTCAAAATTAAGCACTTTGAATTGAGCTTCATTGAATCACATTTAAAGCTACCACAAGAGTAAGATATGAATTGTAAATTTGTTTTAACAAATCAGAACTATTAACCTTCAATCGTGCATAAGATCATATTTACAAGCATTTATTTATACACAGAAAATATCTATCAACATTTAAACGGTTCGGTATCGAATAATACGTCAACAGTCAACACTTATTTTAAGCAACAAATGAGAAAAGAAACAGCTCAAGAATATCACATAATTCGAAAAAGAACTTATAATCTTGGAATCAGTCTTCTTATAGCTGAAATGAATGTAAGAAAATGTCCGGTGGCGCGGAATATATGCAGAGGTATGCCATCAGTTTTTAACCTGAAACTGTACATGCTAACTAACTTATGTGTACACAATTCAAATTTATGAATTTCAATTACTGAAATAATTCTAAACATAAGAAGGTGTTGGTAATGTATGATATGGAAAATTTTGAAAGCAACATCGAATATATTTTCACCGCTAAAAGAATGATATTTACTGGATTCATACGATAAAGTTATACGGGAAGACATTATTGAAATCTAAGGTATTTTATCATTCATCGATGTATCATGATTCGGAATGATTTCAAAATCTTACATTGTTCTCGGAATCTGACTCTGCATATGGGATAAGCTCCTGGGCACCAGACTTAGATTCTCGAACAAGTTTCCTGCAAGAGATAGCCAACATAACATCAGATATACAGCAAATTGATCGAGGAGACTCGGCGAAGCAAAATTTGAATCAAACAATTTTGACCAAAAGGTTAGTGCATAGACTTGATCAACTAAGAGGTATGATTATAAACGTTCAGGACTACCTTTCTGCTAAGATTGCTTGTTGATGAGACAAAGCTGAGCTCGAATCAGGAGCAGCAGACTCTGAAACTTCTGATCGTGATGGTTCACCTTCACTCATTCCCTGCAAATAATAACAATAAAAAAAATATCTCAATTCTATTGTTCATGTGACTTAAGCTATTAAAACACAATATGCCTCAAGAGTACAGACTCACGGTAGAAGTATTTTTCATCCATCCAGGAAATTTATCGGAAAGAAGGCTGATGTATTGCTCCATCGCAACCTCTGGACTCATGTTCCCCAGCTTTTGCCAAGCATTCCTTGCACAACGTAATCAGTACTGTTGATCATTCATAAAAAAGCAGCTCTCTCAACATAGTTATTATGACTATCAACCAACCTATACCGTGTAACTTCTACAGCACGCCGGTATCTGTTGCTTACATTTATTCATCCAATTTGAACATTTGACACTTTTTTTTTCCCTTTGATGAACAACCAAGTGATTATTTTTCCCTTTAAGCATTCCTTGCATCATAGCCTAATTTCTATTTATGGATCAGTGTATTCAATTCAGTTTTGTTCTATGCACTTTCTTGTAGCGATTCAAACTTATCCTCTAACCCTTAAGAACAAATTTTCATCATCTTTCTGTGCCTAAACAAAACTTGGCAGTGCTTGGATTGGAGCAATTTCTACACGTGCTACTAATAAAGGGGTCCTATAACCATCATAAGGCGGGTCCTTCCTTTTTTTGTCAACTGGAATCTTTAAAGGTGAATAAGTAGAATGTCACATGTTCATACCAGTGCTCCTGTAGTCTGATGTCCCTGTACAACTACCAACTGAGTTGGCTTAACGGGACAGGTGGGTCCTTCCTTAATATGCCTAAATTCACACTTAATATAAAATGATAACTATTGTGTATGAAATTTGGTAAAAGTTGCATGAACGAACATGATTAAATGGGTGATGAAAAGGCTTATTTGAGCTTATTCAATGACTTAAACACTTAAATTAATGAAAAAACTTGTAAAAATAGCTTAAAATATCCTCTTAAGTTATTCTCAGCTAATTTCTATAATTTTGATCAGGTAGCTTATTTTAGTAGATGTTTGGAACTTATGCAGAATTGATTTTCATTTCCTACTCTAATCTAGAACCACCTAACACAAAGCTCTCATACAAAAAGGGTTCAACTAAGTTACTTAAGCAACCTCATTTCCTATCAATTGTAGAAACAACTAATTCATTTGATAGAGACAGAGTACTAAAGTTAGGTACATTATTTTTTTTAAACTTATTATTGTGCTTTGCGACCGATTAATCCAACAAGACCAATTTCACCATCCACTTGCGAGGGTCCATTTAAAGTCAGACCAAACCTCTGTATGAACAAACCCAACTAAGAAATTGTTACCTTCTAATAGGATTAGTATAGTCAAAACCATCATCGTCCAAAACAACATAACGCACCAAAAGAACAATGCAATGCAAATTAGTTATGCAATTGAACAAACAAAGCATAAAAAAACAAAACATAAATTTCAGAAAGAAAAAAAAATTGATACCATTTAGCACGTGCGGAGAGTTTAAGCGGCATTGGTTGAGGCTCACGGCAAGGTCCTTCAATAACAACTCTCTCAAGTCCATACAACTCCATCTCCAAATCATCATCGCATTTACCAATATACCCTTTCTCAGCAACAAATTCCACAGCCTCCATAAACGTCTTTTCCACCTCACTCCTCTCAATCCCTTCCCATTCCCAATCTTCATCATCATTTTCCTCTCCTTCGTTCACCACAACAGAAACTAACTTCTCACCGGAACTTTCTCCGGTGGTTTCTTCCACATACTCAATGCTCTTCTCTTCAGTAGAATCGCCACTTTTCACGACGGTTTCCTGCAAATATTCAACAACGTCGGAATCGGATTTAACCTTAGCAACAGTTTTGTCAATGTTTGACTTTGTCGGTGGCAATTCGACATCAACTTCGGAATCGGAATTCACGATAGCGTCTTCGGTTTCTAAACTAGTTGTTGTCGTTGATGTAATTGTTAGTTGAACCGGTTTAACAAAACCAACTCGGCTCTTGGTTTGAGGTGACTGAACCGCCAAGCGCTGAAGAACCGGACCAACCGGTGGTTTCTGATCATGATGTTTTGCTGTTGTGTTTTTGTCGGTGGTTGCTATGGAAACAAGATTAGAAACGATGTAGAAAATAAGAAGGCCAGCCGTTAGAGTGAATAAAAGACAAGTTGCGGTTACAGGGTCCATAAGAAGAAAAATTAGTTTGGGAAATAAAAGAAAGAGGTAAAGAAAAACGTTTGGAAAAATGAAGTGAGAAGGGATGTTTAAAGATTGGAGAAAGGAGAGAATTTAGGATGGAAGTGATCAGAAGGAAAGAACTGTTGAAACGGAGACGAGAAAATAGAGGAAAAGGAAGTAAAGTATATTCTTAACCATTTTTCGCTTTATGCTCTGTAACAGTTACGCACATTTTTTATTTTTTTGGTTTGTTTTATGAGAAAATAGGTGATGCACTGACAGTGTAAAAAAGTTTTACACTGTCAACCAATCACGACCATGAATCAGGACAAATCAGACTGTAATTTTAAAAAAAATTATATGACATGGCAAAATGATTTGTTTCTATTGGATGACAGTGTAAAACTTTTTTACACTGTCAGTGCACTACCTTTAACCTCTTGTTTTATTATCCATTTTATAAAAGTGTTTAATTTGCACTTTTTTTTAATAAATTTTTTATAATATTTTGTATTTTATACTTTACAATGTTAGTGCTATGGAAAAAAAATTTAAATAACAAGGTTAAAAAAAAATACTAAAAAAACAAGTTTTTCAAAAAATTTACCAAAGTGTCTAGGTTTTGAAGACCCCCTGGAGTATGCGCCAAATTAATTGGCGCATTAGTACAAAATTTAGGAGTATGCGCCATACGGTTTGGCGCAAATGTGGATTTTTTATTTTTTATTTTTTATTTTTTTTTACTTTTCACAACACATATACGCCAAATGAATTGGCTAATTCAAAAAATTTTATACTAATGCGCCAAATAGTTTGGCGCATACTCTAGGGGGTCCCGCAAAACCTAGACATTTGGGTAAATTTTCCGAAAACCTTGTTTTTTATGTAATTTTTTTTATAAACATTGTTATTTAAATTTTTTCATCTAGTGCTATCTCCTTTTCTCTTTATATTATTATATTTATATTGAATAAATTTTGTTTTATTAATTTATTTTATGAGTTTAATAAAAATACATTAATCATCTAAAAATATTTTATATTGTCATTTAATAAAAATATATTATTATATTATATATAAATTATTTAAATTTTTTAATATTTTTTAATTGAATATATCGTCGTGTTGACAAAATAAAATTATTTTGCATAATAGTACGTATCTTTATTTTATTATTTATAATTATTAAGAGTGTTTTAGTAATAATATTACTTTTATATATATCATAGAAATCCTTTCATATTAGTATTAGGAAGGGTATTTTGATGATCATGTTATATAGGAGGATAGAGGTGAATGAGTCACGGACATAAAAGGTGGGTATGTTAGGCGGCTTATGTAATACTCATGAGTCATGACATGATATGATTAACGTATGCTACATGGTAATTGTATGTTATAATTAGTATGTGTTTGGTTATATGATGAATGAAAATTAATTTTAAGTAAATTGATTTAGATTAAGCGTGAAATAGTTTTAAGTCAAATTGATTTAGATTAAACGTGAAATGGATTTAGAGTGGTTTTTTTTTTTTTTTTGATAATTAAGTGATTTATATTTAAATTATTTATATTTATATACAAACGAATAAAAGTAATTAAACCTTAAACTACGATGTTTATATTCAAAATTCGAAATGTATAAATTTTAATTTCATTTAGAGTTAGAATCAATTCTAAAAGTTATTATCAATTATATTTTTATTAGCCATACATCCCAAAATCAATTTTATATATCTAATATTCATTTGGCATCTTCTTAAAAAAAAACTCAAACGTGTAGATAATTCATTTAGAATAATGGATGTATTATTAATTTTAAATAAAATTGGTTTTATACTGGATCAAAAATAGAGTCATGATAAGAGATAACAGTGAATTTTTGCTTCTAATATGGCGGAGAAGAGACTGACCTGCAAAGTAAGAACTCTAACGCTTAAATAGGTATGCAAGTGAAAAGAGTGAATTGAAATTGATTTTAAAATTGAATATGTGAATTGACGTGTTATATATATATATATATATATATATATATATATATATATATATATATATATATATATATATATATATATATATATATATATATATATATATATATATATATATAGTGGAGATGAAATAACAAACTTACTATTTGTTAGGATTGAATTGAAGAGAGTCGTTAAATGCATCGAGAGTATCAATCCTCCATACTTATCTACAAGCCAATTCACGTGCGTTGAGAAGGTTCTAGAAGGATTGTGGCTCCTTTAGAGTGGTCAGCCGAGAATAAATATGGTTGGCCTAGAACAGTTGTCTCCCCTCTTCAAGCCCTTGTTTCTACGTAGCAAGACAAGGATTTGTCATACTAGCCTCAATGGTCGACCAATTTTTTTATATATACCAGAATAGCAAGAATAGACACTTTAGTTTTTGGAAATCTGCGTCTTTGATGCTACAGATCTCAAACATCTTTTTATATGTTTCCTCATTATACCTCTTGGGAACTGGAACCCTTGAGTGTTGCGTGTGAGTGATTCAAGGCGTTTGATAGAGTCTATTTTCTCTTACTATTTCCTTTTGTATGCTACATACGATTCTTGCAGAGTCAGCTTCCTATTTTTTTTGTCTTTCCCATTTTGTTGTTATCTTCCTTCCACTTGATATTTTGATTTCCTGTAACTGGAAAATGATGGGTGAAATTATGGTGTAAGAAAACCGTCTAAAGGAGGATAAATAAACTTTTTAAAATCAAATCAACTGATTTTTCAAAACTGAAGTATCAGAGGTTTTTCAGAATATACGCACGGAAGTTTTTAAAGTGAAATAGAGAGAATTATACTTGAATAGAGATTAATACACATAAACACATAATCGATGTATAACAATCACAAATTGAATTAATGATGATAGACAAGGTATTCAATTGATACCACTAGTATTCAATTGGTAAATTCTAAACTCAACAAGTTTCTCAGATTTTAATTATCACTACATCTTGATCAGGTTCCAATTCCAACAAAACCTAATATTAAGCTATAAATCGCAATCAATACAATAAACGATAAACTACTCTATGAATGGAAAACCTAGGCATGCAATATACTACGAAATATGAATGCAAGAGTAAAAGATAGAGAGATGACACGAGAATTTATAGTGCTTCGACATTGTCGTCCTCGCGTGATTCTACGTGCACTTTTCAAAGAACCTGCATAATTCCATTATTTTGATAAATATTCAAAGAGTTTATCAAACTAATATTTTGTATTTTATATTATTATATTTATATTGAATAAATTTTGTTCTATTAATTTATTTTATGAGTTTAATAAAGATACATTAATCATTTAAAAATATTTTATAATGTCATGTAATAAAAAATATATCATTATATTATATATAAATTATTTAAATTTTTTAATATTTTTTAACTGAATATATGGTGGTCATTAATTGACAAAATAAAATTATTTTGCATAATAGTACATATCTTTATTTTATTTATTTATAATTATTAAGAGTGTTTTAGTAATTATATGATGAATAAAAATCAATTTTAAGTAAAATTGATTTGGATTAAACGTGAAATGGATTTAAGTCAAATTGATTAAGATTAAACGTGAAATGGATTTAAAGTGATTTTTTTTTATAAGTGATTTATATTTATATTATTTATATTTATATACAAACGAATAAAAGCAAGTTAAACATTAAACTACAATGTTTATATTCAAAATGTATAAATTTTAATTTTATTTAGAGTTAGAATCAATTTTAAAAGTTATTATCAATTATATTTTTTATCAGCCTTACATCTCAAAATAGATTTTATATATCTAAAATTGATTTGGCATCTTCTATAAAAAAGAAAAACTCAAACATATAGGTAATTCATTTAGAATCATGGATGTATCATTAATTTTAAATAAAATTATTTTTGTACTGGATCAAAAATAGTGTCATGATAAGAGATAATAGTGGATTTTTGCTTTTAAGATGGTGGAGAGGAGACTGATTTGTAAAGTAAGCACTCTAACGCTTAAATCGGTATGCAAGTGAAAATAGTGAATTGAAATTGATTTTAAAATTGAATATGTGAATTGGCATGTTCTATATTTATAGTGGAGATGAAATAACAAACTTACTATTTGTTAGGAGTGAATTGAGGAGAGTCGTTAAATGCATCGAGAGTATCAATCCTCTATACTTATCTACAAGTTAATTCACGTGCGCTGAGAAGGTTCTAGAAGGATTGTGGTTCCTTTAGAGTGGTCAGCCGAGAATAAATATGGTTGGCCTAGAACAGTTGTCCCCCCTCTTCAAGCCCTTGTTTCTACGTAGCAAGGCAAGGATTTGTCATACTAGCCTCAATGGTCGACCATTCTCTTATATATCCTGGAATAGCAAGAATAGACGCTTTAGTTTTTGGAAATCTGCGCCTTTAATGCAACAGATCTCAAACATCTTTTTATATGTTTCCTCATTATAACTCTTGGGAACTGGAACTCTTGAGTGTTGCATGTGAGTGATTCAAGGCGTTTGATAGAGTCTATTTTCTCTTACTATTTCCGTTTGTATGCTAGCATACGATTCTTGAAGAGTCAGGTTCCTATTTCTTTGTGTTGTCTTTCCCAATTTGTTGTTATCTTCCTTCCACTTGATATTTTGATTTCCTGTAACTGGAAAATGATGGGTGAGAATATGGTGTAAGAAAACAGTCTAGAGGAGGATAAATAAACTTTTTAAAATCAAATTAACTTATTTTTCAAAACCGAAGTTTTAGAGGTTTTTCGGAGTATACGCGTGGAAGTTTTTAAAGTGAAATAGAGAGAATTATACTTGAATAGAGATTAATACACATAAACACATAATAGATGTACAACAATCACAAATTGAATTAATGATGATACACAAGGTATTCAATTGATACCACTAGTATAATTTATGAGAGATGATTATACAATGATTTAGTTGGTGAATTATAAACTCAACAAGTTTCACAGATTTTAAGTATCACTAAAACTCGATTAGGTTCCAATTCAAACAAAACCTAATATTAAGCTATAAATCGCAATCAATGTAATAAACAGTAAACTACTCTAAAACCTAGGCATGCAATATACTACAAAATATGAATGCAAGAGTAAAAGATAGAGAGATAACACAGGAATTTATAGTTCTTCGACACTGTCGTCCTTGCATGATTCTACGTGCACTTTTCAAAGAACCTGCATAATTCCATTAGTTCGACAAATATTCAAAGAGTTTATACAATTACTTATCCACAATAATACTAAAGAAAATAACACTTCAATTATGGATCTTAACTTATATACAGCTTCAGGCCAAACTCTTTTGTGCAATCTTTACTCGATCGACGCTTCAAGAATCTTTCAATATCATCAATTCTGCTCCAAACCTTAGTCTGTAGCAATCAACCTTTTGATTCTATCGATTCTGTGAGAGGTGAATAATCTGAAGATTTGAGAAGAACTCTGCCTTATGTGTATCCATCCACAAAGTCACTACTAAGGCAATCTGGAGAGAAAAACCTCCTTCTTTTCACCGGAATTTGTCAGCACTAGTGACAACTTTTCAAACTTGAAACAACCTGAAAAACCTTTAACCAATGCCCAAGGACGGTTAATTTCAAGACAACGTCTCTCCTAATCAAACACATATCTCTCATGAACAAGATCTGAAACACAAACTGAGGTTGAAGAATAAAAAGATTCAAGTGCAAGAACTTTGAACTTTTCAAAGTGAGAGAGTTAAATGAGCAAGTGAACGAAATAAAAACAATTATTATTTTTGACCCATTTTTCACTTGATTCAAACCAAGTACAATGTTTGATTTGACTCAAGGTCCCCATGATTCGAATCATGCACAAATTGTGATTCAAATCAATTGCTCTTGGCCCTAAGAAAAATGCTGAAAATTATGTGATTTGAATCACGTGTGAATGTGATTCAAATCAAATTGAGTAGAGGTGACACAAAATTGTTTGATTCAAATCAAGTGTAAAACCTGATTCAAATCAAATGGTTTTGAAAAAAAAATTGTTCACCCTTGTTGGATTTGATTTGATCCAAATTGAGTGTGTATTTGATTGATTCGAATCAAACACTTAAAATGCCTTCAACATCAAACAACGCATAACCTCTTATTAAAATAAGACTTGGTTGTGGAAAAATGCCTTCAACATCAAACAACGCATAACATCAGGAGTTATAACATATAACTCTCACATCAACAACTCAAAATAATAATAATAATAATAATAATAATAATAATAATAATAATAATAATAATAATAATAATAATCCATAAATGTTCGTCTGCCCAGTGTTACAAATTAGAGCAACAAAAATCTAAAAGGCATAAAATGTGAAAAGGAAGAATAGCCTCGACGCCATCCTTCAGCTCTAAAGTAGCTACTCATCTACTTGCTTGTCTGTACCCAAGAAGGAGCATAGAACACCACAAACAACAAAGGGATTGAGAATACACTCAAAATATATAATAGTGTAAAAGAAATGCAAGGGTAGCCTAAAAAAAGATACCATCTCTAATACATTTCAAATTACATCAGTTAGCATGACTCATCAACGTCAACCAACACAACTCAATTTCACAACAACATCAAAACATTCATTTTCATTACCTTTATATAATGCAATGCAAATAATGACTAAACTCGTGTATCTGGTACCTAACTCATCAAAGGTTCTTCATACGAAACATGTCCTAACATCTGAACCCTCTCATTTGAGCTCTAAGCTCACTCATCTAAGGTTGGTACAAGCCACTATTTCCCTCATTTGAACTCGTGACTTGCCTCTTTTACAACAACGATAACATATAGTGCATGTACATACAACTCAATGCAACCACAACAACAATTTTTAAGGCCCCTTTCGACCATAAATAATCATACATTGACAACACTATAATAATTCCCCCTTCTGAACTACTATCCAACAATCACAAAAATAAATAGATATAATTAATCACCATATAATTATGTAGATACAACGCATAGTAATATTCATAATGTAGAACTATGCACCACACATAATTCATAGATATATGCCCCTATATAATTATACATATCACCAAACAACATCATTAATATGCAACTCAATAACAACATTCAAATAAATCCATTATCATCCAACCATTTATAATAATCTATCACAATTAGTCATACATCACCTAATCATTCACCAAAACACGCAACGACATCAAATGGCATAATTGATTTAATTATAAACACATATATAATTTTTTTAATCAATTATTATCACTCAAAATATAATTTAATCATGAATTTAATTATATAAAGTCAACAAAATATGTCCAATAACAGTTAGCATGAATCGCACGACTAAACCATACAGAAAGCCTAACCCAGCAACTAAAAATGCAGCCACTAACATTACACCTTAAGTAAAATATTATATTCATGCACTTAAGTGCAAATTTATCCTCTTAGGGCATCACCATGATATAGTACTACATGTTAACTTTTCAACGCTTCAAACTGTGTCTCAATGGAACTCAAGTTATGATAAAAAACCATATTTGATCCAAATCAGACTGGTCATGAAGGGTAGACCAGGTCGTCATGAGCGTGACGATCCTCACGCTGTAGAAGAAATCGTATTCTGCATTTTTCACCATTGGAGGCCTTCAATTTTGATTCTATAAAAAACCTCAATCTCATAATTTGACTTATAACAATTATCCAATGATTAAAACACTAAATTCTCAATATATCACAGATTGACATCAACAAAATCGTGTATTTTCATTATAATCATATCACTCATATGAACACAAACTCATACAAAATTTGGGTAGCCATAATGTGGATAAAACTCATAATGTGGAACACAAAATCGTGTATTTTCATTATTAACCTGTGATCTAGTACTTACACCTCTTTTGATATCTCCCAGAATTTGATCTAACGGATGATCTTTTGTGTGTAAGTTTATTGAGTGCGCCTAAGAGGGGGGGTGAATTAGGACTTTGAAAAATTATCCGATTTTAGAATACTTGTACTTATTTTTCTGGTTTGGTGCAAGAGTTTATACATATGTTTCTTTCTTTTCTGGTTTTGATTTGTGATGAAAGCGGTAAATGCGGAAAAGTAAAGAACACAATGATGTATACTGGTTCCCCTCACAATCCGAGAGTACTCCAGTCCCTTTTCAACATGAAAGAGATTTCACTATTGTTAGATCTTTGTACAAGCCTATACTAAGACTCCTCCTACAATCTTCTAACAACAAAACCACCAAGAACAATCCTCTTGGATTTACTACCTTGATTATGAGAACAATCCTCTCACTAATCAAAAGCCCTTGCTTCCAACAATCCTGGATAGCAAGTCAATAATAACCAAATATATATGAGTAGTAATATTGATGAACATATATCAATCACTAGGATTAATCTTCTCTTTCAAGCAAGACAATTTACAATTATATAATAGTTCTCAAGTTTTTATGTATGAATGAGAAACTTTTTTGAATTGGTATGGAACAATGTGCAGAAAAAGTTTCAATAAAAGTTCAAGTATGAAACACTTATATGAAAATATATGACAAAAAAGGTGGTAAATTGTAATGAAAGAGGTGAGATTCAAATTTGAAAATATAGAATATATATATAGTGTCTTAACACCCATAGGAATGAGTATGATTCAATGAAAAGGTGCAAACATTGAGAGACAAGGTTTGAGATTCGTTCAAATTTGAAACAGAAAGATTTTTGGTTGTGGTTACTCAGGAAATCGATTTACCTTTATAAGAAATCGATTTCCTTGAAGCGTTGTGTCCAATTTTTCAAAAAAAAAATCTCAAGAAATCGATTTACCCATATAGGAAATCGATTTCCATGTTAAAAAACAGTTCAGGAAATCTGTTTCCAAAAACAGGGAATCTGTTTCTAGTTCAGGAAATCTGTTTCCAAATACAGGAAATCTGTTTCCTGACAGCAAACACCTTTGATTTGAAATTTAGGAAAAGTTTGATATTTTAACCTAAAGGACCATGTATGCAAGTAAATATTTAGGAGAATATTGAGCACTAAGTTATCAATATAAATTTCATGCTTATACCTCAATAAATCAAGATCAATGCTATTCTTCAAAATATAATTCTTGAATTCTTTGATGCTAGCTTTCACACATGATGAATTTTGAGTACTTGATTTGATTAAATGCACTTGATACTTTTTCCATACGTTTGCCATGATCATTTAATTATTACTTTGTCTTCATCAAAACAAAATAGATGGAGAGTCTTGACTTCACATTGTGATTTTCCAATATTAAGGCAGATGGTTCAAGGTCTCTTGTTTTTCATCCTCATGCAAGCTTTCCTTTTTATCTTCATTAATGTCTTATTCCTTTGTTGAAGGAGTTGGATCCTCTTTTGAAATTTCATCATTTATCAACTTCTCCATTATCACACCTTAAACATCAGAACAAGTACATTTCCCCGTCTTTTGGGGTGAGGTCTCATCAAATGCAACATGAATAGATTCTTCTACAGAAGCAGTTCTATGATTATAAACTCTATGAACCTTACTCGTAGATTTTTATGAGTTTCTTACTTAGGTACTATAAAAGAACTGTGGGATACTCTTCAAGTTACCAAGATGGTACAACATAGTTAAAATGGCAAGAATAAATACATTGACCCGTGAGTACAAGCATTTTAGAAACATTTAGGATATATAAAAATAGTTCATTCACATTTTAAATCATATGATGAACTCTGGGTAATGGTTTTCAAAATGAAAATTTAGTTGTAAAAGTTCTTATATGCTTAAATCGCAGTTGGAAACTGATAAGTGCCAAAATGTAGTTATTTTGTGTATGTAAATAGTGGCACTTATCGATACTTTCTGTTAATACCGTTGAATAATTCCCTGTTTTTGTGTAAATTTGTATACTTTGATTTTTGGTACGTTTTCGTGTAAATATGTACCGTTTGATAGTTTTATTGTCTTTTTATAGGTATTTTTGCATTTTCGGAGCCTCGAGGAATAATGTGTCGAAGACACGGCTGCAGACGCATTTTGAAGAAATAAAAGTTGTTGTTCTGGTGTAGGGCGTGTCGCGTGCTGTAAGAGCAAAAGAAATAATTCTGGCAGAAGCTTCGGCGCGTCGCGCGCTGTAAGAGCAAAAGAAATAATTCTGGCAGAAGCTTCGGCGCGTCGCGCGCTATTAGGGCGCGTCGCGCGCTCTAGGGCGGTTTGGTACATAAGTGAGAGGGCCCGCCGCGCGCTATTAGGGCGTGTCGCGCGCTCTGCGATATCAGTTTTGTATAAATAGTTCATATCATATTTTTTAGGTTTTTTTATCACCTCTTCTTGGACAAAGTTGAGCTCTGATCCATTCTTTGTAGTTTAGAGGTTCAAGCAACACTATTGGGTGTCTCATCATGTCAATTTAGCCCAGGTGGTCTCCGATTGTGCCGACAAACACGAGAAGTTTCCGCTTGTTCTTCTTCTTCCCTGTGACCCATTCCAATGGTGGGGTTTGTATGTATATTTTTCCTCTCTTGTATGTATATTTGTTGATCTTGGGATCGTTTATATATTCACTTTACAAATCATCATTGTTGTTGTTCTTGATCTTTTTGCTTAAATGCTTCGGATTTGTGTTGTTGCAGAAATGGACATCATAGATCTTGATTAGGAATTATATCTGTTAGTTTCTAGGTTTCAGACATTGATTTAGAGCTAATAACCGTAATGGGTATCGATTTTAATGCCTTTGTGTTGTTTGTGTCGGTGGAGAAATCGCTGATGTGAATAGTACGCTTGAGCTTTCGTCGGTGTTGCAGAAATGGATACTGATGTGGCGTCTCAAATGATGCCTGGTGATTTTGATGCGTATTGTGAGTGTTGAGCGATAGATCTTCAGATTTAAGTATTCGACGGGTTAAGTAGAAATACGATTCCAGACTGAATTCTCTTAAGCTATAATAGATTGTTTATGTGCTTTTATTTACTTTTCTCGCATTTTACCTTCTGCACCCAATCATGAAATTTAGAACGCGAGATAGTCGAACGACAGTTTTTCTCTACCAATCTCCGTGGACTATGATACGATATAACCTATATCACCTGGTAATAAATAATACCTATTACTTTTTGCTTACCGCTTTACCGCTACAACAAAATGGAGCCATTGCCGGGGATTGGTTGAAATTAATTGCATTGCGATGGTTTCACGTTTTAAGTTTCATAAATATGCGAATATCGTATATTTTGTGTATAGACTCGTAATTGTATATTTTTGTATAGTTATACTTGTTTCGTTTTGTTTGGTAAACTGAATAAACAAGTTAAACTTAGATTAGCTCTTAAATTACATATCTTCACTTTTCAACTTGTTTAGTCAATTTCACCATTCCGTTGTAAATTGTGTTTTTCTCATTGTTTGAGTATTTGCACATACATGTTGTTTACGTTTTGTTATAAATTATATTATTTTGTAACGTTTGTTCAAACATGTGGTTAGGTCATTTCTTTAGGTTGCATTTGAGGCGAAAACATTGGCGTACCGCGGGGAAGTTACTTACCATTGGGAAACAATAAAGGCATCGAGCTAACGACGTTAAACGGGCGCTTGTTGGGAGGCACCCCAACGGTTGTATTTTTATGTTTTAATTTTCTGTAAATGAAATTTATAGGTGTTAAGTGGAGGCTACACTTGAAATGCAGTCTCTGGACTGGTTTTTCATTTTCTGGTGTAACGCGTGTCGCGCGCTCTAGGGCGCGTCGCGCGCTGTGTTGCTTTTGGCCAGTGAATTCTTTTTAATGGTTCACTCGGCTCGCCTTTTTCCCACTTACACCAAAGCTTTATAGTATTGTATTTTATAGTTATAATTTTAATTCTTTTGTTGTTGTTTAGACTCAAATTGTGGCCCGATTACTTGGAGTCGCATTTGGTAATTCTCTGATTTTGATTGATTCAACATGCCGGTTGTGCGGTAATGATTGTTCAAATTTGTACGTAGAAAGGTACTCGTTTATCGCTCTCTATAGCATAACATGTTTAGGAGACTTTTCATTTTTACAAATTTCATATTACTCATTCTTTTTGCATGACTTGCTCATGACTTGAATCACAATTAGTTTTCCCTTTTTACCATAAATGTGAGGTGGCTTTCCATTGTGTACATATGCGAGTGACCGACATTTCTTGTTTTAATTGGATGTTATTATGTTTAATCTTTTGTTTGTATTGATTTTGTGAATGCACGAAAGTGATCAATGCACTTGTTTGATTTTGAGCACAACTACCATAGCCAAATATCAATTCACCTTGTGAGTGTGTGACCATTAGTAACTCCTTTTGAGCCTTTTTGTCAATATCCATATTGTTTTTGCTTAATGCTTGTCTATGAGAGTTTGGTTTTCATTTGTGTATGGATGTTTGATTCTTTGTTTTCTTGACCTTTACCTATGATGTTTGGTTGGATTTTTACCTTGCCTTAGAAAGTAGGGAGTATTCACTTTATGTTATGGTTGAATTCAAGTTGGGGAGAGGATGTTTGCTTGCTTATGTTGTGGTTGATGTGAGGTTGAGGAAAGAAAAGAAGAAAAAATGTGAAAAAGAAAGAAAAGAAAAAGAAAAGAAAAAGAAAAGAAAAAGAAAAGAAAAAAGAGAAAAAGTTTAAAAAAGAAAATAACAAAAAGAGTTTGGAATAAGATTTGTGCTAATAAGTTTTGTGTTGGTTTGATAACTTTGGATGAAGAAGAAAGTTGAATTAAAATTGTATTGTTTGAAACTTTGTGGAAGTAATTACTCCCTTAGGTTTAGGCAAGTTTTTGTTTCAATTAGCTTTAGGACTTATCACTTGTTTGTTAACCGAGCCACATTACAATCTTTAAAGCCCTTGTGATTCATGCCGTTGCATTTTCAATACTGTTTTTGGATGAGGGCATAATTTTGTCTTTTGTTTGCAAGTTTGTCGGGTGTGTGTGTCAAAGTCCTCACCTTTCGGTGTTTTTCGTCTACCGATGAATTTTTGCTAGGCGTGATTCGTGATTGAGCTTGTTTTGTTTTAGAATGTTTTGTATGATTTTTGTACTTAGTATTTGTTTCGTTTTTATGTTGTCGTTGTAGGATTGTGGTAAGTATTTACTTTGTTCGTACGTTTTTGTTTGAACCGTACAATTGTTTCGTTTTTCCAAATCTTGTTGATTCATGACTTTTAGGATTCTTACTTTTGCGATTTGAGTGTTTGGCCTTGTTTGAGGGCAAAAAAAATCAAGTTGGGGAGAGTTTGATAAGTGCCAAAATGTAGTTATTTTGTGTATGTAAATAGTGGCACTTATCGATACTTTTTGTTAATGCCGTTGAATAATTCCCCGTTTTTGTGTAAATTCGTATACTTTGAGTTTTGGTACGTTTTCGTGTAAATATGTACTGTTTGATAGTTTTGTTGTCTTTTTGTAGGTATTTTTGCATTTTCGGAGCCTCAAGGAATAAAGTATCGAAGACACGGCTGTGAACGTGTTTTGAAGAAATAAAAGCTGATGTTCTGGTGTAGGGCGCATCACGCGTTGTAGGAGCAAAAGTGAGAGGGCGCGTCACGCGCTATTAGGGCGCGCCGTGCGCTCTATGATATCAGTTTTGTATAAATAGTTCAGATCAAATTTTTTAGGTTTTTTTATCACCTCTTCATGGACAAAGTTGAGCTCAGATCCATTCTTTGTAGTTTAGAGGTTCAAGCAACATTATTGGGTGTCTCATCATGTCGATTTAGCCCGGGTGGTCTCTGATTGTGCCGACAAACACGAGAAATTTCTGCTTGTTCTTCTTCTTCCCTGTGACCCATTCCAATGGTGGGGTTTGTATGTATATTTTTCCTCTCTTGTATGTATATTTGTTGATCTTGGTATCGTTTATATATTCGCTTTACAAATCATCATTGTTGTTGTTCTTGATCTTTTTGCTTAAATGCTTCAGATTTGTGTTGTTGCAGAAATGGACATCATAGATCTTGATTAGGAATTATATCTGTTAGTTTCTAGGTTTCAGACATGGATTTAGAGCTAATAACCGTAATGGGTATCGATTTTAATGCCTTTGTGTTTGTAACTCGGTGAACTGACTTTAAAGAAATGTCGCGGTAAGCAAGAGTCACCACCTACTTTTATTTTATCCAAATTAACAGAAAGGCTAAAAGAACAGTGTAATACGGTGAACTGACTTTTTATAATCGAAAATGTCGCGGTAAGCAAGAGTCGCCACCGACTTTTATTTTATCCAATTGGAAAGGCTAAAAGAACAGGAAAGACCTTTGAAAGATTTTGAGTTCGGGGGGTAAGTTATACAAAGGGAAGGTGTAAGGCACCCTTTGCATCCATGGTTATCCATGGGCTCTTAATTGCTTAGCTCACTTTGTTTTCAAAAATGTTTGAATTGTTTGAAATATAGGGTGTGAATAGAAAAACTTCGAAGAAGAACTTTAGCTTGTAAATAAGCGTAGTCTTTTGAAAAGTATTTGAAAATTAGTGGAAAAAGAGTTTGAATTTGAAATAGAGCAAGCAATTAATAGCAACTACCCTAAGTTTAAAAACGTTCTTTTAGCTTTTCAGATGAAAGGATCTATCCATGCCATAAGAGGGCAGGAAGTCTTTCAATTGGATGTGCGGGTCATCGAGGTTTATCGTTCGCCACAAGACTGTCCCTACCATAAAGAGGGCAGGTAGTCTAAGGGAAGGATATAATAGTCAATTAAGGCATCATGCGAGGATACCTTAGCAATGGGGACAAATCATCATTTTACCGAGGCAACATCGAGGGACAACATTGATGATAATGAACTGAGGGCAACGTTTGTTTTGCTTAGGTATCCTCGGAATCGAGGGACTTTGACTATTTAGTACAATTGAAGGCAATAGGCAACAAGGCAACAGAAGAGGTTACCCTAAAGGTGAGTGTGTGCAACAATCATGTGGTTGACTTCGATTACATTTATCTTGTGGTTAGGTGAGCTATCGTTTAGTTAATTAGTCTTGTCACTCCCTATATTACTAACCACGCAGTAATATAATAATATAACATCACAATTTAAGTGCCTTCAAGGCCAATCAATACAAGCCAGGAACAGATACATAGTAATATGGGGAAGGGAATAAGAAACCAGCGGATCCCTTAATAGGGTTTGACATAAGTAATAAAAAGTAAGGTTTAGGGTTACCAATGTCCGTAACTTCGGCAGTTTGACAAACCTTTGGCTTTGATTGATGAAGGTTGATGGGGCAGAGATTTGCCTTGAAGCATGAAGCATTGACCCTGACCATTGGAGAATTGACAACAGAAAAAGAAGGCAATGAGTGTATTGCTAATTCAAGGCAAAATAACCAAAAATAATATTCAATCAAAATAAATAATAAAAATAAGAAAAAGTTTAGAAACTTAGCTTCTTGATTGGCATGGCGCGTAATCGGACGAAGCCTGATGATGACCCTGAAAAATTGCACAAAGAAAATAAAAGAAATTTTAGTGCATTACAGATTCATTGCCGATCGGTATAAACACCATTTTTAACCCAAAAGGGTAAATAAAAAATAAATGATATTACAGAAAGGTTAATGAAATCAAAAGTATTAGAAACTTAGCTTTTTTTTGATCGGTTGTGGCGCACGGTTGAAAAGTATTGGTTAACCCTGAATTATTTGTCTAATTATTTAACTTAATTATTCATATTAATTAATTAAATTCTACAAAATAATTAATTAAATCTAATAATTAAAACCTAAATTGATTAATTAAAACTAAAACTTAAATTAATTACTAAGTTAATTAAAATTATTATATAATTAAAATTATTAAACTAAATAAAATTATTAAAAGAAAAGGTATTGGTTTTAAAAGAGTTTTTTTTAAAAAAGGTTTTGTAATTGAAAAGAAAATAAATCAATTGGAACAAAAGGAAATTAAAACTTAGCTTAATGATTCGGTGCAGCGTGGCTTTGAGAGTCCATGGTATGCTAGCAGGATCAAGCGCATTGGATCTGATTAGAGATGAATCCTATGACACGGGACGGAGGGTGTATCATGGGCTATCATGACGCGCGTGCACTGGATCAGCTAGCTTTTAAAGTTAAAAATAATTCTTGTCTGAGACTGGACTCGAACCCAGGCGCTGGTGGTCAAGAAAAGGTGAGGCCTGCCATCTGTGCTACGCGTTATGAGACATCATGTATTTGGGGCGGGATTTATATAAACGAAGAAGGAAAGTTGAATTTGAAAAAAAAAACAAACGCGAGCCTTCATCTTCAACCTCGAGTACAGACTTTCGCCGACGGTAGCCATAGCCCTGCAATCATTAACTTGATTATACACATCAAATAAATTTCGAAAAACAACATGAATCGACTATAAATCGGCTTCTGGATCTCATGGTGTCGTCAATTTGGATCGATTTTGCTTCCAATTAGGTGGCCCCAATTTGAGAAGCCGAAACCCTAACTATGGTGTATGACCGTATCTGTACCAAAAATCAAATCAAGCAATCCAGAAACATTATATAGGTCCTCAGCACCATGAATATATATTCAAAACACATTTATGATGTATGTATGAACAAGATCAAAGATTAAAAACGAATAGGCAAACCGTAAATGCGGTGACAACAATTCTTGATGCTTTAGGCGTTTGTGATAAGCGTATTAGCTTCAGAGAGTGCCGAGAGAGTCCTTTGGATCCTTGTAACGGTTTGATTCGTCCTCTCGACACCTCTGCTACATCCATCTCGTACCACTGTTTTGTTGAATTTGAACAGAGTCTTGCATCACGATTTTTTCCTTTTCCTGCAAAAACATAAAACAAAAGAAACTATACGAGATAAAGTGGAATTGAAACTATACAAAATTCAATAAAATTGTGTTGTGTTATTAGTCTGTATGGAGTATGATATAGGTTGAGGAATGTGTTTAAGAATTTGTAATGGTGTGAACAAATTGGTTAAAGGTTAAAACTGCATGGTATTTGAAAATAAGTATGGTAGTGTGATTGGTGTTTATGGATTGATACTATTGGCATAACAAAAAAACCACAGATCGTGATTCTATTTGGACAATGGGTGGATGAATGAGTTTTAGTGTTGCTGGTAATGTACCGTGGGAGAAAGAATATAAGGGTTAGAAAATTGGTGAGTTAGGGTGGAAAATATGTACTGTATGTCAATCTCCATCCGTTAGGGTTGGAAAATATTAGTATTTATAACAGAAAAATTAGGTTAAACAAAATAGGAAATTAATTAAGGCAAAAGAAAATCAAATCAAATATTTTAATGTTGATTGACTTGGACCCAAAGTTAAATGAGAAATTGCTTTTTATATTTTTTTTAATGATTTTTTGACTATTTTATGAAGAAATCATGAGTTAAATAAAAAATAATATATTGAAAAATACCTTAAATAAAGAAAACGAAAATTAAAAATAAAAATGCTTTTTTTGGTTATTTTTGAATTAAAATTAAAAAAGTAAAAATTGATTAAGAAAACTATATATTTTTTGTGATTTTTTTTTAACATAAATGGAAATGAGGTCAGTGACAAATAAATAAATAAAAAAGTGAAAAATGCCAGAAGCGAGGTTCGAGCCCGGGACCTCTCGCTCTTGTACCTTTTAACCTTAAATCCTTACCAAATGCGCTACGTCATTCATTTGAAATAAAGTGACATTAGTAAATATATGAGGGCAAATTTTGGGGTATGACAAACAGAAAAAAACCTTTTAAAAGAAATTTTGAGTTCGGGGGGTAGGTTATACAAAGGGAAGGTGTAAGGCACCCTTTGTATCCATGATTTTCCATGAGCTCTTAATTGCTTAGCTCACTTTGAAATGTTTGAAAAGTTTGAAGTGTGAATAAGAAAAGATTTTGAAGAAGAACTTTACCTTGTAAATAAGCGTAGTCTTTTTGAATTTGACTTGAAAAAAAGTGGGAAAAGAGTTTTGAATTTGAATTGAGTAAGCAATTAAAAGCTACCTACCCTAAATTTGAAAAATCGTTCTTTTAGCTTTTCGGTTTGAAAGGGTCTATCCATACCATGAGAGGGCAGGAAGTCTTTCAATTGGATATTAAGGGTCATTGAGGTTTATCGTTCGCCACAAGACCGTCCCTGCCATAAAGAGGGTAGGTAGTCTAAGGGAAAGATATAATAGTCATTTAATATTTTTAGGCATCATGCGAGGATACCTTAGCTGTAACACCCCAAATCTACCCAACGAATATTTAATAAAATCAGAGTGCGGAAATTCAACATACAATTGGGATGTCACATTCAACGTAAAACAACAAACAACTTAATCACATATATCATAGATACATAGCACATAACTCGGATGAACCGATAAAACCTGTTTACTCTTTAAAAAAATAAAACAACTTTTATTAATAATAATATCAATTATTCAACTTCACTTCGCATAATATTTTTATTAAACTAAAACAACTTCACCAACATCATATTACTTCATAAATTCCACTTAAAAGTTAACAACTTATAGTTATAACAACAATTAAAAGACAATCGTTCATCCCCCGAGTGCTACGTATCAGAGCAAGACCCAACTCGAACTAATAGTAACTAAAGACTTCATAAAAATACTTCGTTTTCCATAGCTATTCTTGAGTACATGTCCATTTCACATGGAAGGGAAACATCATTCAGAAGGGTGAGATATCCAACAATATAAACAAGCGTATGATAAATAATATATTAAGATTAGATCATACAATTTCACCACTTCATACTTATTCAAACAACAATTATAATAACAAATAGCAACAACGGTTATAATAATTATTTACCAATAACAAGTATAATAACGATTATCAGCAACAAGTATAACAACAACATCTTATAACAACAACAACGTAATAACAACAACAACGTAATAACAACAACTTCAAATGCGACTCAACTGTGCAAATGCATGTGGTACCATTGGAGCAGAACTCCCAACTTAAACATATGCCAGGTTATCGAGGCATTTCAACAAGGCATAAAAGCCTTCAACGTGGTGCCATTAAGGCCAGGGCATAAGCCTTCAACTTTTCAACATGGTGCCATCAAGGCCAACTTAAACAGGTGCCGTCAAGGCCAACTTAAACATTTTGCCAATCCAGGCCAACGTAATATGCAAATGTATGCATGCAACAATAACAACAACTACAACGTCACCACAACAATGCATCAACCGCAAACAACTTAATCAACCTTGGTCATAAGACCTGCAACTTAATCAACGCATCATCAATAACTTAAACAACATTGGTCATAAGACCTGCAACTTAATCAACGTATCAACAACAACAACCAGAACAACAGCAACGAAAACAACAACTTAAACATACATCAATTGCATCAACTTAATCATTACAAAACAGCCCCTAAACATCTAGGTACTAATTCTTCAATTTATTAATTAATCTACTACCAACAATTCTTATCATTCTAATTCCAATTCTACTATTCGTTGATTCTATTATTAATTCCAATTATGCTACTAATTCAGCATGTTACATATGTCATCGTTATTACTACTGCTATTTCTTCTTCACACCAATTCCATCTTTATACAACTTAATCCATTAACTACATATCTCATCACTATGAATCATCACTATAATTTCTACTAATTAAATTAATCAATTCCAACGGTATAATATTCTAATTAATTTAAACCAATTTCTTCACTAATAATAATTATAATTCTTCTCAAGTTAATCCTACTAAGGCTTGATCCCAACAACCAACATAAAACATCAACAGGCAGAAATCAAAACATATTTCTGAAACTCGTATAGCACGCGCCACAGACCTCTCTTTGCGCCGCGAACACCACAGAAACCTTCAGTTCGCGTCGCGTCCAAACCTTGGCGCTTACCTGTGCTGATAGCATCTTCCAACAAAATTAAAACTCAATTTTCTTCCTTCGATTCCAGTACAATTCAATTTTGACCATCACAGGAACATAGCAATATTATAGTTATACTCCACCAACATCTAGCAATTTTCTACAACAAATTTCTCAATAATAATAATTATAAACCCTAGGTTAATTTCCCACAACCATTGATTGAACTTTTATAATCTTATTCACCGACGTCAATCAATTTCAACATTCAACAATACAATCACAACACACAAAACAGAGGCAATCATACAACCATAACCCCCACATATCATTCATCATAATCCCGTTTATAGAGCTAGAACCCCACCCTTACCTTGGATATGAGATTGCTCTACTCTCCCGGTTACCATAGCTTATGCCGCCGCTTCCAACTTTTCTCCAAAAATCTTTTCTAACAACGTGCAGAGACGCACCAAAAACCTGTTCGGAAATCGCTTTGTCAGACGGACTTAAAATCATCAAAACGAAAATCGCTCCGGTCAGAAGTTACCTCTACGAGTCTGGAACGTTGTGTCCAAGAACCGCGACGATCCAACGGTTGGATTGGGAGAAACGTCCGTTTTACTAAGGTGTCTCACTGCAGAAACTTGCTGCGAAAATTGGACTTCCTCTAGCTTTTCTCTTCCCCCATGGCTCTCTTCTTCACCTCTCCTCTTTCTCCAACTTTTCTTCTTTCTCCACGTCTACTGAGACCTAACTTCTCTTCTTATTTCCTTTATTTTATTATAATTATTATTATAATTATAATCTTCATTTGGGCTTACTAATTAACACCCCCATGATTACTATCACCAACGCAACGTCTAAGCCCACTTAAATAAAACACTCTCATAATCCATAATATTAATTCTATTATTATTTCTCTCCACCAAATTGACTAACTACCGACTATAAAATAAATCGTCCGAACCACCAACTCAACATATTCAACATCATTCTCTACGGCTTAAATCAACTTAAATTAATAATAGTCCATTATAGTAATATTATCTCTAATATTATTATCCGATTAAACCGACTAATTTCTCGATCATTAATTTATCCGCCCAACACAACGTATAATTCCAATTACGCCTCTTATAATAATGCCAATAATTCTAACTTTGACTAATTCCAACAAATAATTTCCTTATACAATTTAATTAAATAAATAATTAAATTCCGGGTGTTACAACTCTCCCCCACTTAGAATATTTTCGTCCTCGAAAATTCTATTCACCAACTCCAACCTCAACTTCATTCCACATCATCATTTTGTCAGTTCACTCCCATAATAACCTCAAAGTAACCAATTTAATCAACTTCATGATATCTCAGGATATCATTCGCCACCTACGGTAACCAACAACAACATTACTGCAACAACGACTAAATTATTATAATACTAATCTGACAACATAACTTGACAGATAACCACTCAACTCATCATTGACCAATGACTTACAAGAAATCCTATTTCAATTAGAACTATTTACAAGGAAACACAACACTCTGGCACATCACGCTTCAGCTGCGCAACTCTGATCATCCATCTTAATTCACCGTCCTCATTGGAGTTTCTATCAACTTATAATTTACAAGCTTTACCCGAGCCTCAGTTTTTTTCCTCAACATTAACCGCTTTCTGCATCATCGAGATAGTAAAATAAGTCTATAACATCCAATACAATTCCGTCTACTATCAACAAGAGATTAAGGGTGATCAAGTCCTTAATTTGTCAATAAATATCCGACAATCGTAATGGAGTATAACCATTATTACCAACTACAAAATGTTCCTTCAGAAATTGCACTTACACCACCAAAAGCATCATAGTTCAACATCTGCAAAACCATCTGAATCCGCTAACACCGATGTCTTACGACTTCATACTACCACACGCCTTGTGATACTATCAGAACAAAATTCCCTTGTGCTATCATCATCAGCACTCCTCATTCTTGAAGTTATGCTCTTCGTACTTCTAACAATTGCAACAACTCCTATAATTACTTACTAACAATCCATAACAAGATCTACAATAATCCTACACTTAATCATTGTCCCTTCGTCAACAGTTGACAAGATATCTACTCAAACGGACAATTTCATTTCTTTCCAACATAATCTTGCCACCAATAAATTTGTTACAGATGCTGCCACTATTTTTATAAGAAAATTCATCTCGTTAGCTTTCCAACGCTTCAAACGGGACTCAAATCGGACGTCCAGAACTCCAGTTATGAATTTTCGAAGTTTCACAACGATTCAGAAATTTTCCTGCGTTTTGCTTACGGAAATTTCACTCAAAAACTCATTCTCTTCAACTTAATCACTTTCCAAACAGTCCTTAACATAACTCCTCGCTCCCAAACTTTTTATAACTCGAGAGCCAATTCTTTCGGTGAACTTCAGTTTCCGAAACACCAAGATAACAATCCTCTCTGCAACTTCCCACTAAAACACATCTGAGAAGCAACGCTTCTCCCCCAGTTCGCTCAAACTAATACCTGCAACAACCAGAAAACAACAAGTACTGACAGTGTTTCACACACTTGTCGTGTACAGAGGAATAAACAACATTAGACGACTCTGGCCGGACGGACCGACCTGCTCTGATACCAATTGTAACACCCCAAATCTACCCAACGAATATTTAATAAAATCAGAGTGCGGAAATTCAACATACAATTGGGATGTCACATTCAACGTAAAACAACAAACAACTTAATCACATATATCATAGATACATAGCACATAACTCGGATGAACCGATAAAACCTGTTTACTCTTTAAAAAAATAAAACAACTTTTATTAATAATAATATCAATTATTCAACTTCACTTCGCATAATATTTTTATTAAACTAAAACAACTTCACCAACATCATATTACTTCATAAATTCCACTTAAAAGTTAACAACTTATAGTTATAACAACAATTAAAAGACAATCGTTCATCCCCCGAGTGCTACGTATCAGAGCAAGACCCAACTCGAACTAATAGTAACTAAAGACTTCATAAAAATACTTCGTTTTCCATAGCTATTCTTGAGTACATGTCCATTTCACATGGAAGGGAAACATCATTCAGAAGGGTGAGATATCCAACAATATAAACAAGCGTATGATAAATAATATATTAAGATTAGATCATACAATTTCACCACTTCATACTTATTCAAACAACAATTATAATAACAAATAGCAACAACGGTTATAATAATTATTTACCAATAACAAGTATAATAACGATTATCAGCAACAAGTATAACAACAACATCTTATAACAACAACAACGTAATAACAACAACAACGTAATAACAACAACTTCAAATGCGACTCAACTGTGCAAATGCATGTGGTACCATTGGAGCAGAACTCCCAACTTAAACATATGCCAGGTTATCGAGGCATTTCAACAAGGCATAAAAGCCTTCAACGTGGTGCCATTAAGGCCAGGGCATAAGCCTTCAACTTTTCAACATGGTGCCATCAAGGCCAACTTAAACAGGTGCCGTCAAGGCCAACTTAAACATTTTGCCAATCCAGGCCAACGTAATATGCAAATGTATGCATGCAACAATAACAACAACTACAACGTCACCACAACAATGCATCAACCGCAAACAACTTAATCAACCTTGGTCATAAGACCTGCAACTTAATCAACGTATCAACAACAACAACCAGAACAACAGCAACGAAAACAACAACTTAAACATACATCAATTGCATCAACTTAATCATTACAAAACAGCCCCTAAACATCTAGGTACTAATTCTTCAATTTATTAATTAATCTACTACCAACAATTCTTATCATTCTAATTCCAATTCTACTATTCGTTGATTCTATTATTAATTCCAATTATGCTACTAATTCAGCATGTTACATATGTCATCGTTATTACTACTGCTATTTCTTCTTCACACCAATTCCATCTTTATACAACTTAATCCATTAACTACATATCTCATCACTATGAATCATCACTATAATTTCTACTAATTAAATTAATCAATTCCAACGGTATAATATTCTAATTAATTTAAACCAATTTCTTCACTAATAATAATTATAATTCTTCTCAAGTTAATCCTACTAAGGCTTGATCCCAACAACCAACATAAAACATCAACAGGCAGAAATCAAAACATATTTCTGAAACTCGTATAGCACGCGCCACAGACCTCTCTTTGCGCCGCGAACACCACAGAAACCTTCAGTTCGCGTCGCGTCCAAACCTTGGCGCTTACCTGTGCTGATAGCATCTTCCAACAAAATTAAAACTCAATTTTCTTCCTTCGATTCCAGTACAATTCAATTTTGACCATCACAGGAACATAGCAATATTATAGTTATACTCCACCAACATCTAGCAATTTTCTACAACAAATTTCTCAATAATAATAATTATAAACCCTAGGTTAATTTCCCACAACCATTGATTGAACTTTTATAATCTTATTCACCGACGTCAATCAATTTCAACATTCAACAATACAATCACAACACACAAAACAGAGGCAATCATACAACCATAACCCCCACATATCATTCATCATAATCCCGTTTATAGAGCTAGAACCCCACCCTTACCTTGGATATGAGATTGCTCTACTCTCCCGGTTACCATAGCTTATGCCGCCGCTTCCAACTTTTCTCCAAAAATCTTTTCTAACAACGTGCAGAGACGCACCAAAAACCTGTTCGGAAATCGCTTTGTCAGACGGACTTAAAATCATCAAAACGAAAATCGCTCCGGTCAGAAGTTACCTCTACGAGTCTGGAACGTTGTGTCCAAGAACCGCGACGATCCAACGGTTGGATTGGGAGAAACGTCCGTTTTACTAAGGTGTCTCACTGCAGAAACTTGCTGCGAAAATTGGACTTCCTCTAGCTTTTCTCTTCCCCCATGGCTCTCTTCTTCACCTCTCCTCTTTCTCCAACTTTTCTTCTTTCTCCACGTCTACTGAGACCTAACTTCTCTTCTTATTTCCTTTATTTTATTATAATTATTATTATAATTATAATCTTCATTTGGGCTTACTAATTAACACCCCCATGATTACTATCACCAACGCAACGTCTAAGCCCACTTAAATAAAACACTCTCATAATCCATAATATTAATTCTATTATTATTTCTCTCCACCAAATTGACTAACTACCGACTATAAAATAAATCGTCCGAACCACCAACTCAACATATTCAACATCATTCTCTACGGCTTAAATCAACTTAAATTAATAATAGTCCATTATAGTAATATTATCTCTAATATTATTATCCGATTAAACCGACTAATTTCTCGATCATTAATTTATCCGCCCAACACAACGTATAATTCCAATTACGCCTCTTATAATAATGCCAATAATTCTAACTTTGACTAATTCCAACAAATAATTTCCTTATACAATTTAATTAAATAAATAATTAAATTCCGGGTGTTACATTAGCAATTGGGACAATGATCTTTTACCAAGGCAACTTCGAGGGACTAGACGATTTTCAATCTCTTTAGGCAACCTTGCTTTAGGTATCCTCGGAATTGAGGGACTTGACTATTATTTAGTATAATTAGAGGCAACAGGCAACAAGCAACAAGAAGGGTTACCCTAAAGGTGGGTGCACAATCACGTGATTCAATTCGATCATATTATCTTGTAATTAGTGACCTAAGTTATTTAACAGGCTTGCACTCCCTAGGATTACTAACCATGGAAGAAAATAAAACAGTTAAAATCCTATGCTATTACAATAAACACCTGCAGGGATGGGGAAATTTAAAAGGCGGAAAAATAAACCTAATCTATTACAATAAAACCCTTATAGGGTAACAGAAAAATAAAGGCAGAAAAGAGAATAAGAGAGAACAATAATTAATTTACACATCTTGAGCCTTCATCGCTCTTTGATCAACCCTGAAAGTTAAAAGGAAAATAATAAGGGTGAGTGTATGAGAGATTCATTGACTATTTGAAGTACACCCTATTTTGGGCAAAAAGCAAAATAAAATTAAAATGATATTTAAACAAAAAAAAAGAGTTAGAACTTAGCTTTTTGATCTGATGGTGCGTGGCTGAAGGATCTTGGTTACTCCTGAAAATTAGCCACGAAGAAGAAAAATGTTAGTGCATTTAAGGATAGACAACCCTAATTGGTGGAAACAAACCAAGTAAAACAATTATATAAATAACCATTAAAAATAAATGTTTAAATAAGTTAAAATAATAATAAATAAAAAAGGTTTTTTGAGAAGATTCAGGGCAAACCCTGATTTGTAAGGAACGAGGTTTTAAAGTTAATGGACGACACCTACCTAAAAATCCTAAGGCTAATAGGATTTCTAAATGAATCGAGGTTAACAAAACCTAAAACATTAATTATTCTAAAAATTAATACATTAACTAGAATCAATATGTAATTAAGATTGATAAACTAATTAAATTTATTGAAAGAAATTATTGGTTTTTTTAAAAAAAGAAAATAAATAAGATAAACAAAACTAATTAGAATAAAAGAAAATAAAAAAAGAAATTAAAAACTCAGCTCTGGATCAGGTGTGATGCTCCATTGAGTGTCCATCGTGTGCCAGCGGATCCTGGGGCATTAGATCTAGCATTGAGGAGATCTGATGGCTGGTATTTGAGGGACAAAGTTGTAGAGAATTCAATTTCCTTCAAATTGAGCTTTGGATGAGAGATTTCTGATGTTCCGTGTGAAAGTTATGGCTGGTCAAAGTTCAGTTGACTTTCTCCCATGAAAACCCTAATTTAGAAACTTTTGGTTTTGTTGATTTCTGATCTTTTCTTGATGAATCATGATCAATCCTTGATCAAATGATGAATGATACTTCAAAATAAGGTTGTTGACAAAAAATCAGGAGTTTTGACTGTACTTTGACCACAGTTGACTTTTAGGTCAAACTAGTCGACTATTGACTTTCTGAGCAATTGAGTGGTCAATCCTTGGAATTGAAACCTGAATTTTGTCATGGAGATAGTTTGAAACATCATAAGTCACATGAAATCCTTTGGAGACTTCGATTCATTGATTTTCTTCAGAGAAATCAAAACCCTAGTTCCTTGAGCCATTGCTTAGGAGAACGTGTCTTTGAGTCTTGAGTCTTGGCATGAGCTTGGGAAGTAAAATGAGATGGGCAAATTTTGGGGTATGACAGTGTTATTTGTGTCGGTGGAGAAATCGCTGATGTGAATAGTACGGTTGAGCTTTCGTCGGTGTTGCAGAAATGGATACTGATGTGGCGTCTCGAATGATGCCTGGTGATTTTGATGCGTATTGTGAGTGTTGAGCGATAGATCTTCAGATTTAAGTATTCGACGGGTTAAGTAGAAATACGATTCCAGATTGAATTCTCTTAAGCTACAATAGATTGCTTATGTGCTTTTATTTACTTTTCTCGCAGTTTACCTTATGCACCCAATCATGAAACTTAGAACGCGAGATAGTCGAACGACAGTTTTTCTCTACCAATCTCCGTGGACTACGATACGATATAACCTATATCACCCGGTAATAAATAATACCTATTACTTTTTGCTTGCCGCTTTACCGCTCCAACAGAAACCTAAAGTCAATGTCATTTAAGAATATAAAGACTTGTATTATATGGATTTGACTACCTTGTTTTTAAAATTCTAGAAACATGAAATGGCACCAAAAATGCTAGTCGTGAATAAAAAAGACGACAATAAGAAGAAAACTCTTGCACTAAAAGTTACAAAGGCTAAAGAAATGAAGTCAAAAGATGAAGACTACTATAGTAAAAGTAATTAATACATGGATCCCGTGACTCACAAATTCAAGAAATTCCTAATACACGAAAAAAAATATAACCAAAAGTTCCAGAAGCAAACTAAAGGAAGATCAACCATCATTCCAATTTACTTTTAGTGTAAAAATAAATGAAATATAAGGCCAAATTGCCTTTAGAGCCAGAATGAAAGAAAAGTTGAAAATTCGAAAAGTCGCAAAGAGAAATACAAAAAGGCATACATAGCTTGGAATTTCAATAATATGGAATCATCGAATGAATCAGAGGGTGAAGCAAACATTTATTTTATGGCAATTAATGAATTTGTTGAGGTAGTTTGTTAATTTACTTATGATGATTTATTTCGTATATGTAAAAAGGTAAATAAAGGATTAAGTAAATTGAAAAGCTTTGTCTCTACCTCAAAGACTATAATTTCTTCCTTTGAAATAGAAAATAAAAATTTGTTGGAATAAATATATAACCTTAAAGAGAAACAAAACATTTTAATTCAAAACTATTCCCTCTTCTTCTCCTTCTCGTTGGGGTATGGTTGAATCTATCAAGTGTGAAAAAACTAATGTTTTGAAAAATAATTGATGATTTTTATAACACACTTGATAAGTTCACCAAAGAAAAAGATAACATGAATCTTCTGATAGGTAATTGAAGAGCCTGTTATAACAAACTTAGTTTAGGTTATGAACCTAAAAATAATATTAAAAGTTTCAGCAACATATGTCATGCAAATAAGACTTTTAAATGCAAAGTTCTTAAATGTGATTATTGCAATAAAAATGGTCATACCTCTCAATTTTACTTTGTTAAGAAAAGTCATGATTGGAATAATGCTTATTCTCCCTCTCACTTCTATAAAGAGTATCATGAAAGAAAAATGAAAATATTTTTTACCTCCTATTTTTGCAATTATGATCCTAGTTGGAAATCTAAAAAGGATAAATTACACTGACATTAAAGGACCCTAAAAGATTTGGGTACCAAAGATAAAAAAAATATAAATTGTGATGCCCTTATGCTTGAGAACTTGAACTTAAAATGTCATATTGAAAATGAATGTTTAAATCATATGACTGAAAAAATAAATATTTTTCTCTTATTTAAATCCTGCGAGAGGAAAAGTTTCTTTTTATAGTAACAGTAAAGGTAAATTTGGTTGATTTGGGATTGTTGTTGAGTGCCTTAAATTTATCGTTTGTTTTGATTATTGAAATTTTTATGCATAATTTACTTAGCTTTAAATAAGTTGTGAGTTAAAGATGATAGAGCATCGTCTAAGTATTCTATATGCAAGATACTTAAATTTTTGGAAAAAAAACGAATTAAAATCAATGAATGTTTTACACATAAGTTTTTCTTGGAAATTTGAATAACATAACTCACCCCCTTTTTTGTGTTTAAAATCACTTGATTAACAATATTATTACATAATCTATCAAGATTATGTATAACTTTATTCTCCTTATTCTAGACATTCATGATCATCTCGTAACAAGTATCATATAACAACCAAGGAATCTCAAACCAAAAAGGCTTTGTAACCACAAGATTCAAGTCCCCATAAGGCACAATCAAAATGAAAGGTGGTCAGAAATTCCAAACTAGATAGAGTCTTCACATAAGCATTTGAGAAAACACATATCAAATTCTCATTACACAAGGCATAATCCAACATTTCAAAGATGTGACCTCCACCACGAAACACAGACTTTCTCCATGTAAATTTAGATCCTACAAATCCAACATCCATTAAAGTACAAGCATTAATCATATCTTTAAAGTTGTTGCACTTCCTAATAGAAGTTGGGGCCCCACCTTTTTTCTTCTAAAAGCGCATCAATATCATTAAAATCACATTCCACAAGCCATCGATTATTCATTCTCTTAGCCATGCTCAACAAATCTACACGCAAAAATCTGTTACTCTCCTCCTTTAGACTAGCATAAACTAGTGTAAAAACCAATCTACCCCTCCAGTAAAGCAAACTCTAACATACATAATTTTTTTTACAAAGAGTAATATTGACACTATCATGAACTTCTGTAAAGTCATAACCATCAAAATGCAATCATCCAAAATTTCTTATTAACTTTTTTGTATCAACTTTATTTTCTAAAATAACTAACACCTCAGGTATGTGTATATCCATATACTGTTTATATAACTGATAAAAAGCTAGTAACCTGTAGAAAACATTACTAGTTTCTCCTTTACAATTCAACATCAAATTTTATTATGATGTATTAACATTTAATAAATTTTTTTATAGAGAAATAGATCCATTGTTCCTCATATTTTGGGGGTTTTCCCCATAATTTCGTTGTTATGGTCATTTGTGCTAGAATTACCATGATCATCAACATCTACGAACTCCTCATTTTTAATGTGTGTCTTGTCTTTGCTACCACAAACGTCCATCTGGACACTCCCAGACTTATTATTTGGTGGTCAAAGGGGTGTTGAAAAATATTTGAACCTGTAGGATTCTTATAAGCATATGTAGCTCCTAACTAAACTCTATATTTTGCATGTAGCTCAATTATCCCAACATAATTATTAATATGTCTCTCCTCTTTTACCGTGTCACTCATATTTCCCATGTCGATCAATTTGATGCATTGACTTGATAAAAACCTCTTCGAATCTTGTGGTATTAATAAACCCCTTATTTCCTTCCTTAAATATCACGTCAGCCCCAACCCTTTTATATCCACCTTTTTCTATCCTTCATGATTACACGAGAGATATAAGGGATATTCCTCCCATTATTGTTATGTTACACTTAATTTACTTTTATAACCCACCTCATTAATTTCTGCGTAATTGGATTTTTTTGCTTTAGATTTTCAAATGTTATGTCATTGGTCTGCATGATTTTAGTTTACTTGTGTACCAACTAAGTGATCCTCATTATTTTCAATAGTTATAATTTCTATTTATGACATCTCCTCATTAAGAGCAATAAATCTAGATCGTGTAATCTCCACTCTCCCATTTATTACTATATAAGAAATTTTAGCGTTGCCGCCTTCCGTTGTGTCCCATCAGTGTCTCTATTCGTTCGAGCATGCCTTGGCTTATGAACTACTGTCCAAGGCTTAGATGTTTTTGTATTCACCTTTTTCACCGTGATAACTGCCACCTCAATTTTCATCTCTTACATTTTCTTTCTCCCCCTTGATAAATTCTTTAGCACCACCCCCTTCTATGGAGTGACCAAAATTTCCACAATTGAGGCACAATATATGAAGCCTTTCATAATCCACCTTATAATACCTTTCTTTGAAGGGAAAAAAAAGCTAACCATGGTTTTGTTAGATCTACTTCAACACATTATGTTATATATTTACCTCTTTCACACACCAAAGTGTTTTTATCCACATTATGGCTACCCAAATACAATCCTCAATTCTTGATGTAGTGGTTTTAAAGCGTTCTTAAAATCAATTCTTGATGTAGAGGGTGTTGGTGCAGATGTTCGAGAAAGGGCCATTTAAGTATAGGGATGCCAATTTAATTCTGTTAATGGAGATCCATGTGGGAATATCTGTTTGGGGTTCTGTTGAAAAAATTTCCTATATAAAAACGGGGATGGAGGGAAAAGTTCTCTGATGACACATTAGAGCAGTATTGTGGAAGTACCCTCCACCTGGAATATCCCCCGATCCTGACTATATATGGTAGCAATAGGTTTTATTGATTTTTTTAAAGAAAAATAAATATTAGCAACTCCAAGTGCTTTTGTTATTTTTTTTCTTTTGTTATTGATAAAAGATGTGTTTGTATTTTTTTTAAAAGGAAAATTGCAAAATATATTTGTTTTTCCTTTAAAAGTAAAAAAAATAATGAAATATTAGTGTCATAATTTTATTCAAAAAATATATAAATTTTTTTAGGATTCGGTGTTTGTAAATCTCCATAGAGATGAGAATGAGAAAAATATTGTCCCATAAAAAAAACAAAAACATAAATGTAAAAAAAAAAATAGAATGAGACAGAGAGCAATGAAACATGTTTTCACATCCTATTTGAATATCATATTTATGAAAGAAGACTGAAGAATTTGAATTATTTAACTTTGGATCCCTATACATGTCATACGTTATGTAAGGCTTTGATCATCACTTAGTATATGTCATTATCTAGTCTACTATGATTTTTTTTTTTTTTTAAAATGGAAGGTGGTCTGAAACCACCACAAAATATATTGAAAAGAAAAAGAGAAGAAACAGAGAATAGGGGGACCGAACCAAAATTCCTTAGTGAAAAATCCTATAATAAGAAAGACCAATACTATTGAATAGCACCAATATTAAATCTAAATCACCATACTTATCTGCATTTTTAATCGTATAAAATTGGCACCATGTGTCAATTTAGAAGCTTGCCATATAAATCATGCACTCGACAAGTAGGTGGGTTGGTTGGAGGTTTGAACTACGTTATTCAAGTTTATATTTTTGTTTAACTGAGAAAACACCAAACTCTGTCAAGATTCTAACCAAGCTGGATAATGCACCCAAAAGTTAAACTTATCTATACTCATTTCCTATGAGCCAAATATAGAAATACATGAAGTCAGCAAATTGATTACCCTCAAAAGAATACGGACAATTCCAATAATTAATCCAAGTTTCAATAAGATTTACTATTAATTAAAATTAAATTAATCTAAGGGTGTTTTAGAAATTAAAATACTATTTAGAATAGTATATTAGTTTTGTATATTCAATTTATTTTAGCAGATTATCCATTATGCAAAATTAAAATAATTAATTTATATATAAGTTAAAAATGTTAGTATATATTTTTCAAATTTAGTTTACATAAATAATTAGTTAATTTTTATTTTATTTTAAATTTAATTTTAAAATTGGTTTGTAACTTAGTTTTGTTAGAAGACTTTTTTTTTTTACTAGGGAACATTGATACATAGTGTAGCACTAGACACATTTGTGGTGATATTATTTTCCGAACATTTTGATACAAGTAAGTCGGTCTCTTTCTCGAACCAAAACTCTGATACCATTGTAAGAGGCACTTTGAGGGAGTCAACAAGGGAGCACTTTAAACTTGTGACACATTTTATGAGACACATCATATATTCACCTAAAATCTTAAAGTGATAGTTGAATGAATCTTTTGACTTATAAATATTTAAATTATTACATTTTTATTCAATATGAGACTACTTTCTCACTTACTAACATTAACATTATTATTCTAACAAATTTTTTAATGAATTTCGTTTGAACATTTTGAAAAAAAAATAAAATCCTATGATGAACTTATAGAAAAATTTGCTTTCATGAAGAAGTTGAATTATTTAACTTTGGATCCCTATATATGTCATATGTTATGTAAGGCTTTCATCATCATTTTATTAAATCCAACTCACCGAACATAAAAATGGCACCATGTGTTAATTTGGAAGTTTGCCATATTTAGTTCATGCACTTGGCAATTAGGATCTGTTATTAAATTCGATATTAATAGGTGGTGAGATTTTGACATAGCTTATTCATGTTTATATTTTTTATTGTTAGAAAACATCACAATTATGTCAAGAATTTAACCAAGATGGAAATGCACCCAAAAATTCAAACTTATCTATGCTCATGACCTATGAGCCAAATGTAGTAAGGAAGAAGGCAAATTGATTACCCTGCAAAGAGTACGGGCAATTCCAATGTTTCAATGAAGTTTCAATTAGATTTATTTACTAATAATAAATATTAAATAAATTAAACTGAAATACACCGACGGTGTAAAGAAATTTTACAATGTCAATGAATCACAACCATTAATTTATTATAAGTGTTTAACTTTTATTTTAATTTTTTAAAAAGTTATATAACAAAGTGTTTGCGATCCATTTTAAAGGTGTTTAAAAATTAATTATTATATAGAATGAAAAAAATTAATATTGAACCAATTTTTTTTCTTAAAAATTAACATATATATATATATATATATATATATATATATATATTATTTATTTTGATAGCCTAATAAAAAACTATTTATATTTTTATATAGGTTTAATTCATTTAATGGTTGTTAATTATGTTTTTGTCCTTTCTTATTTTTTGAATTTCAAACCCATTATTTTAGTCATAAAGATTTTCAACTTTGCTAAAGAATCTTGACATGATATTATGCTAAAGCATAAAAGATCAGTTTGATATTTTAAAAAGCTTATTTAACATTAAAAAATTAAAAGAGCCAAAATATTATTAAGGAAAAATATAAGCGACAAAATAATGTATTTGGCTTTTTATATAATTTACTCTCTATTTTTAATTATAATTTTAAAAAAAAAATACTTATACTAAATTATAAATCATTTTACAATATCAATAGATCATTAATATAGTTTTTCTATTATATTCTTAAAAGTATTTATTATTCTCTTAATTTTAATTGTTTTAAACTTATCTTTCATGAAAAATAATTTATTAAAATCTTTGGTAATTTTTTATTTTTTTAAATAATTATTATTATATTTTTAACAAGTGAAAATGTTGAAATGACTTATAATATAAAAAAGTATAAAGAAATACTTACATAGTTATAAAAAGAGAATATTACATCAATTTCTAATTATAAGATCTTTACAAAACAAAATTGTCCATGAATATAAATTTAAGACAAATATACTAGCAAATCTTTTGTTAAGAAACTAAAGATAAAAATATTGAATTTGAAGATGTATATGCTCATTCAAGTCTCTTAAATATAAGAAAAATAATAGTATTAAATAATTTTATTTTATTCAATGTCATTATTCATAAATTATCCTTCAATTATTTATATTTTATTTTCCAATACTATCTCTATTTTTTTTACTATCATTATTTTAAAATTGTTTATACATAAAAAAGATGCTAATAAATTTTTACATTTATAAGAAATAATTTTTTAATATTTTTGTTTCACCTTTTTCTCAATTTTCATTAAATAACTTAATTTTTTTGTTGCAAAATGGGAGAGAGTGCTAGCTTTATTTAATAAAAAAAGCTTTGTTCTAATTAATGAGTCAAAGAATATTGGTCAATAATTTTCTTTTTAACCCAAGTAATCACATTAATTAGTGTGAAACAAGGTAAGATTAAAGAGCACGTTATTACTTATTACACTCCTCAATGATATGAATGAGTAATGACTAGTAAAAAAGTTCAAGTATTTAAGGGTGTGTGACATGAAAGTTTCAATCTCATTCATTGCTCTTGTTAATTGCTTCTGATTATCTTTAATGCTTTTTTAGGGGAATACGCACCCCAAAGCACGTTATTACTACTGACACATAAAAACAACTTAACAAAAAAGTTGGTAATACATAAAAAACCTCATAAACCATAAACAGCTTCTTGTTTGGCAAAAAAGGGTCATTTTTTATATATTTATATTTCAATTTGTTGGTTCATTTTGAGGATAACTGATACCATGAAGGTTTCTGGCTTTTGTGCTGTGTTCTTGATGGTTGTCACCGTCACAGCTTTTGCTTTTTTTAGCCTCTCAAGTACCACAGGTCCCTCTTGGTTTCCAGGTTAGTCTTCTATCTCTTTATGCTCTTTGATGATTTTTCTTTTCATGTAATATTTGAGAAGAATAGGGTGCATGCATGCTGATCTGTTATACATTTTTCTATCTTTCTTTCTTTCTTACATTCTTACTTTTGCTTGAAGATGATATCTTTTGTTTTGATTAATTGTTTACATTCTTAATTTTTTTTTTATGTGACCTTAGATTTGGTTGGTAGAAAATGTGTGGATGAAACAACACCAACTGCAATTAGCAGGAAACTGAAGGTATGAATAATTTTCAAAATTCATACTCATCATCATCACTTCTGGATTCTGACCAAAACTCTCGTTTAATTATTGTTCAACTTGTTTGAATTTTCAGGAAAATGTCAGTAATATGAAAAGTAATGTAAAAGGCGATAAAGACGAAGATAAAGACAAAGACCGAGTAAGTCTTGAAGATTACAATCCAGTTGATCCAACACCAGGTGATGACCGAAAGAATGTTCAACCAGGACCAATTGAACATGGAACTCCTCTTATGCCATTCATACCAATATCTCCACCTCCTGCGCCAAGTCCCGGAGATTATTAGTAGGAACAACTTGTTCTGCTATCTATGCTATATGAAGCAATACTAAATAAGACAATAATGCTAAAAATGTACACTATATAAGTTATGGTTATTCTTGTTGTTTTATCATGTGTTCCTGTTGTGATAAACACTAGTAATTTGTAATTTGGCATAACATATAAAGTGCCTAATGTTTGGTCCTGCTCAACTAGCATAAACCGATGTCTTCGAACCTAGTGGGCCGACATTGTTACGTCAATACCAGAGTTCGAACCTAGCTGACCGACTTTGTTACGTTAATATCAGAGTTCGAACCTTGCAGTTATGTGTGTAAAATTGGCAAATATGTGTAATGTAATGTATACTTGAAAGTACTTATGTATGATTGTTTGTAATTTATAAGCGTTTTTAAATTGAGTTGTGATTATTTTTTTTGGACTTTTTTAGAAAATGAATTGACTGTTTTGCTTGCATCAGTGTCTCTGATGTTCATATAGAATCGTGTAGTACTTTACAGCTAGAAATGAAAAGTTGTTTATTACTATCAACAAAATAACAAACATTTATTGCACTTTTATAGTTTCAATGTAAAAATGGTTTACCGATGAATTTGCTTTAAATGTTAGATCATCGTTATCACCAATCTACCACAAGTACCATATCCCTTCTTTTATGCTCTTAATCTTTCATATCTTGTCTTAAAAATATGATTAAAATTAAATGTTTTAGATAACTCAATGATTATGACAGATCAATGTTGTAGGTGATTATATTGAATGGCTTTGTATTAAAATAGATGAATTTTTAGGTGATTATATTGAATGACTTTGTATTAAAATAGATGAATTTTTTTAGGGAAAAGCTAACATGTGCCCCAAGGACACAAGTTAATGAGATTTTTATAGAATTTTTTTTCTTGGAACGCGTGTATTCAATGTATCGAAACTTTAAATATGACTTTATTGTATTTAATTATATCTAACTTTTTCTATTTATAGTATCCTTAACATGTGCCCTAAGGGCACATGTTAGCATGACCCATTTTTTTATTCTCAAGCCAATGTTTTCTACTCTACATTTATGGTAAAGATAATTAAAGAAAAATACAGTAGTTCTCTCATTTAAGGTAAAATTGATAATTCAACAAAAATATAGTAGTTCTTTCATTTAATTTTATACTTTTTTTTTTAAAAAAAATTCTAAAATTGTCCAGCAATTTGGTTGATGTGGTTCTTGATAATTGGATCACCTATCTCTTTGGTTGAAAAATTTGGGGACCGCTTCTTGCTTTTCACAACCTAAGTGGTGGAGAAACACTTTAAGGAAATTTCATAATGTCCATACACTTATGTATTCACTTTCACACCAAATACATGCGTAAATGAGTTACACTTTTCTAATGTACGTGAATCACCATTTTTATCTAAATGCAATTTCCTTATTTATCAATCGTTCCTCTTGAACATTTTATTTTACTTTCATTTACATTTGAACTATCTTCTTACGTCATAGTATACGCTGTCGACTGTGGTTCTGTTATGATAATGGAATTGCATCCGTTGTGTATCTTTTCTGAATGTTATAGTGTTCTGTCGGTCACGAGTCACCCTCAGTTTATAACATTAACACCTTTTTGTGGAAAACTTCGCTTGTTCAAACTCTTTGTAGGAAACCGTTTCTCTTAGAGTCAAACATTGTGTCAGACTGAACAAGCCAAACCTTAGTTGCATTAGCACGTGTCTTAGGATCAACTAGTCGATTCTGCGAGTGACCCTTAGTTTGTAGGCTTTGGGGGGGATTAGGGGTTGTTTACCGATTTCCACAATAAATGTTAGAAAAATCAATTCAATCAAATGTATTGAGGCTAGAATCGTGAACGAAATCACTTTTCTTATAAGTATTTCAAGCACACTCTCGATTGTCTTAGAGTTGGAATGACCTGAATACCCAGGATAATTCAACCTTACTCGAGTCTGCACAAGACCGGTGAAGAAACTCGAATGCAAGGAAGCTGTCTGGAAAATATATTAGAGGAGAAGGATTTTTTGTGTATTTCATTTTGGATTCATAAATGTGTATTTATAGGCCATGCATGTGTTGTTTCATAAGTTTGCAACTCTTGATGAAACAACATCTCTTCACCATATATTGCAATGGTTCATCTATAATGACACAAGACACCCCTTCATGAAATGTTGTAAATTTGAATTCAAAAAACAAATTTATGCAACAACCAAAAATCTATTCCCATTTTTTGTCACATTAGAACACACTATGGAAATTATTATTTTATAATTTCCAACAATCCCCCACTTGTTCTAATAATGACAAAATTAATAATTCCAGAAATGAGATATAAAAAGTGTTAATACAGTTAGGTATCTTTCGATTTAAAACTTAACCTTAGTGAGGACAACACAAAGTTTAATCGGAATATTAGGTAGCAAAGCTTTTAAACCATGAATCTATATGATTAGACCGGTGTTACCTTACACACACTCTTTAAAGGTTCTTCCTCTGCATAACTCGCTTAGCACTTATTTATGGCCATGTGCTATCCTGTTTCATGAATTTTTCATGAGAGAAACTCCAACTCTCACTTTGAGACGGCACCATCTCGAAATTCACATAGGTGAAGTTCATATTGTGTCCTTTTCCATGAGACACGTACTCTTGGTATTGAACTTCATTAAGAGTTTTAGAATAAAACTCAACCCTCGTTTTAAGGTTAACATTATCAGGAAATGTTCGACAATTATCCAAATCAACGACTTGTTGTTACCCATTGAAAATCTTGAGGTTAATGTTCTGTTAACGTAAGATTGGGTTGCCGCCGCTGTCGGAACTCTTACTCAAGGAGTTTCAACCCCATACCTCTCAAGGTTGTTTTTACTAAGTCTCTGGCCAGTGGCTTAGTAAATGAATTTTCCAAATTATAGATCGATCGTATATATGCGAGTGAATGATTACATCTTTAATCATTTTTCTCACGAATGTCTAAGGCCTCAGTGCCCAGACTTTCCATTTTACACCTATCTGAATTCTCTTGCTAAATTGGCTTGACTAACACATTGTGTTAACACCTTTGAAACACTGTATTTAGCCAATGGAACTTCCGACAGAAGGTCCCTCAACCATTTAACTTCTTTGACCAGTGGAAGCGAGATCCACACACCATGGCTCCATGGTCAAGAGAGTGGTGCATGTTTGTTTCTTGCTCTTCCAAGAAATCTCACCTCCAACTAGTGTAAATATCAACTCAGTTATAAATTTATGATCTCCAACACTTGATATCCAACTCGTATTGGTATATCCTTTTACTATGGCAGGAAACCTACCATAATGGAGGTCAATATTTGGTTTTAAAAAATAATCAAAATTCTTGTGATGTCCTTCGAATGCTCACCATTTAGATTGCTAGTAAATCTACTCATTTACTATTTGCAACTGCTATATCGCATATAGTATATTGCATTAAAAAACCAATTTCACTTGTGTATTCTAATATAGCCATAACTCTTCCATCATCATTTTGACACTAAGATCAAATTGAATATTCACTTTTTGAAACGTGACACTTTGAACTTATCAAGAACTTTCTCAACAAAGTGTGTTTGACTAAGTTCACAACCCCCACTATTTTCGCATTACATTGATCTCCAAAAGAGTGTCAACTAGTCCAAGATCTTTCATCTTGAATTTGGAAGTTTTCTCAATATGTTTTTAACCCCCACTATTTCTCTTTACTTTGATCGAAAATGGTGCCAATCATTTCAAGATCTTTTCATCTTGAATGTCGAATCTAGAAACCTCTTTGTTTCTAAAGTTCCATTCATCTTCGTTGATAATGATCATCATATAATCAACATGGAGACAAGAAAATCCCAATGTTCTCACACAACTTTATGTACAAACACTTGTCACAAGAATTAGATGAAGAAATATTTTTTAGATAATCATGCATGATGATGCAAGAAGGTTTTGGATGAAGTGAGAGATGATATTATGAGCAATTTAAAATATTATAATAAAAACTGCAATGAGTACCTTGGTTATGTTCACTTCTCTCAAATCTTCACTTGATTTTCTATGTTAAACCTTCTTGGTCAACTTCATCACTGACGTGCATGACACTTTTGATCCTTTTCTTCTTTGATAACCTTTGTCTTCATCAAAACTAGATATAAGATATACTTCACAATCTCCCCCTTTTTGATGATGACAAACTCTTTGAATTCTTGTTTTGATAAGATTAAAAATTCTTCCTCTAACTTGTGTGTCTCCTCCTTAATCGGAGAATCTTACAATGACAAAATCAAACTTTTAATGTCATTGTTTCGGTGCTTGTTTTAATCCATACAAAGATTTAACAAGCTTGTACACTTTTTGTTCATTAGTAGGAAGTACATAACATTCCGATTGCTCCATATAAATCTCCTCATTGAGATTTCTATTTAGGAATGTCATTTGGCATTTACTTGATCAATAAGATCATGCAAAGAAACTAATGTAAGTGATACTTTTAATTATCACCATCCTTGTTGGTGATGCATATGTGTTTAAATAATCAACACATTCCTTTTTAGTGTATCATCACTATGATACTTCCTTTTAAACATCCACTTGAATCCAATAGGTCTTGATCCTTTAGGTAGATCAACAAGTTCTCAAGTATGGTTCGACATTATTGAATTCATTTCATCTTGGATAACACCATTCCAAGAGAAGTCCCTTGAAATTACATCTTCGTTGTAAATCTTAGGATCAACTTCCACTCCAAGAATATTAGGAATCTTACGAACAAATCTCTAGCTATTTCCTTCTACATAAGAGAAATAAGTCGAAAAGAGATTTTGTTTGGTCCTAGATCCTTAGCCATTCAGACTTTCTGCTTATTCTAAGTTCGAGTTGTTTTGTCAACAATCAATGGCGAACTTTCGGTGTTGTTTCAACAATCTACCAAGAACCTTCCTCGCGAGGTTCTTCGAAATCCTTATCCTCCTTGATAAGATTATCAAAATTCCATTTCTCAAAATTCTATGTTATATTAGACTCCAAATCCAAAAGTATATATAAATCGTGATCGATCATTTGATGATCTTTATATGTCTTATAATAATAAATTTTATCGAATACAAACAATTCATATAATATATAAATCATAATTCAATTGTATGATTTGAAATTATAAACTTTAATTAATTTGACCACTTTAATGATCAACAAATTTTAACTTACTCAATGCAATAAATTTACATTGTCTTATAAATGACCGTGTATATACTTATTCATCAATGAATATTTAAACTATACAATATTAATGCACTCTTTATGTTTATACAATTAAGTTGTGTTTTATTTAATATATGCAAACATTCCAATTTTTTTTTTTCAATATTCATATACTATAGAAACATGTTACTCTACGTAAGTATGCATCTTCATTAATACAATGTGCCAATGCGTAAGTATATATGCAATTTATAATATCATAATATATGTATATAAAATATATATGCAACACGTTAACGGTGAGAGTTCATTCACACGATGCTATATATCTGATACGATACGAGGTATATATTCATGAAACAACGCTATTTGATTACAGGACAATTGCACAACAGCCTATTGGAATTTCACATCACGTTTTACAATCAAAAAATAATATTATGCATGTATATTCATATAATATATAATTCGTAAGTCCAAGATATAGTCACAGCGTCACAAGAATTTTAATTAATATATCATTTTAAATTTTATGATCAGTTTGATATTGAGTATCTCTAATTTTTAACAAAAAATCATAATATCATTAACCAAACACTCATATAAACTGTTAAAAAAAAATCATATTTAAATCTTGATATTATAATTTTCACTGCAGACTAATTTCTATGAAAATTAATAAGAACGTACCCGGATTCATCATGATGATTATTATTCTTGTATTTAGAATGAGTCCACGATACATCAGTTCATTCTTTTAATGCTTAAAACGGAAGCCTCGATTACCATTATACAAAATACTTATAAGATTGTTAGAAAAATCAATTCAATCAAATGTATTGAGGCTAGAATCGTGAACGAAATCACTTTCCTTATAAGTATTTCAAGCACACTCTCGATTGTCTTAGAGTTGGAATGACCTGAATACCCAGGATAATTCAGCCTTACTCGAGTCTGCACAAGACCGGTGAAGAAACTCGAATGCAAGGAAGCTGTCTGGAAAATATATTAGAGGAGAAGGATTTTTTGTGTATTTCATTTTGGATTCATAAATGTGTATTTATAGGCCATGCATGTGTTGTTTCATAAGTTTGCAACTTTTGATGAAACAACATCTCTTCACCATATATTGCAATGGTTCATCTATAATGACACAAGACACCCCTTCATGAAATGTTGTAAATTTGAATTCAAAAAACAAATTTATGCAACAACCAAAAATCTATTCCCATTTTTTGTCACATTAGAACACACTATGGAAATTATTATTTTATAATTTCCAACAATAAACACTTGGATATTACAACACTTCCCAAACATTATTGGTTGGCCCCACAAGAAATATGACATTTCACAACGACTTTTTCTCAGCGACAATCAATTTGTTGGCAATAACATGCATAGAGCAACAACTAATTCAAATTGTTATAATAAATTACTTTTTCTCAACAACTTCATTATTGTTGCAAAATATAACTTATCCCAACAAAAATTATTGTCGCAAAATATAATTCAAAATTTTTTATTTGTTTATAACAACGATTATTTTAAGTCGTTACCATAAATTACTTTTTCTCAACAATCGCCCTATCGTTGAATAAAATGATGTATTCCAACAATAATTATTGTTGCAAAAAGTAATAGAAACTTTTTTTTTACTTAAGTCGTTAATAAGATAATTTTTTTTAATAAGTCTAATATACTTGAGAAAAATAATTTATGTCAACAACAATTTTTTTTGGGGTGATAACCATTTTCGGCAACAACAACATAATATATTAATACTGTTGAAAATAATCAAATATATTTTTAGCAACATATTTTTTATTAGAAATTATTCAATTTTTCAAAGATATCATTTTGTTGCGAGAAACACAATATTGTTTAGAGCAACATTGTTTAAAAACTATATACTTAACACAATATGTTATTGATAATTTAGAATATTTTTAGAGAAAAAGGTTCATACCAGAACCGGCCTTCTACAAGTGCAACAAAACCTATTGCATAGGGCCCCCAAATCCTAAATCCTAAAGGCCTCTTAAATTTTCGTTGGGGGTTGTTGCTATTTATTTAGTATGTGGAAATTAAACTGATTTAAAAGATTAGAAGACCAACCTCATAATATACTATATGCTTGATATACTATATACTCAGCATTGAATGTACTCTACGCTGCTATTTAATAAGCATATACTATATATTTGATATGGAACTTTAGATTTCTATTCTACTAGTATATGTTTATATTTAACAATTAAAATAAAACTTTTGAAATATAATAAATCAAAGTATTCATAGTATTTATTTCTTACAAGATTTATTAATCAATTGACCAACAAGTTTTACAGCATAGGATTCTATATTTTGGAAAGTGTAATTATTTTCTTTTCATATTAATAGATAAAAAAATGTTATATAAAAACTCAATAAATAAATTAAAAACTATGATGAAAACCTAATAAATAAATAAATGAAAAATGATTAAAAATCAAAATAATTATAATTAAATTTATTTTCAATTAAAATATAATTATATTTTTTATATGTTAATTTGAATTATTTTATATATATAATTAGGGTCCGTTTTTTTAAAATTATAACGGGGCCTCGGAGTTGATTGGGCTGACCCTGGTTCATACACTGACAGTGTAAAATAATTTTACACTGTCAACCAATCACAACCTTGTATCAGAATAAAGCACACTTTAATTTAAAAATTCTTTTAATGACAAGACACTTTATTTGTTTTCTATTGGATGACAGTGTAAAATAATTTTACACCGTCAGTGCATATAAATTAAACCCATATTTTTAACACATTTTTTAGTGTGTTAAACTAAAATATTAAAAAATGTATTAAGTTCAATCACGAAAACAAGACTGGCTATTTATATATTGGATTAGATTTATGAAATTTATTTAGTTATATCACATTTTTTAAATTCAACTTAGTTGTATATTTATTGCATTTGACAATTTTATTTTACAATTAAATATTTTTTAAAGATAAATTTAAAAATAAGTTCTTTTTATTGTTTGACATTCTTTCCATTTTAATGACATTGTTGATGTTAAAATGAGATCTGATTGATTTTTCAATTAAAAACATAAATGTATTAAAACAATAAATAAAATTGTTTAAATAAAAATATCATTTAAAGAAAAATTAAAATTTTGTCATTTAGTAAGCGACTTAAAAAAATCATAAATAACAAATTATTATTATTATATAAATAACTAACTATTATTATATTATTATAGAGATCGATTTAGAAACAAATTATTCAATGATTAATGCATGAAAGTTCTCAAATTAATAAAGAAACGAGATTTTTTTCAAACGGATTTTTTTCCAGATTGAAACCTTTATTTTGCTGTATTCTTTTATTCATTTTTAATAATTTTATCATTTATATATCACTTATAAACTTCTTTTCTTAATAGGAGAAATATTCTCCCTCAAACATAACCTTTGGCTTTCTCCTCTTAAACCGCACCATAAGGTTTTCCATGTTATATTGGTCACACAACTTCCACAACTCTCTTACCCTCTTCATGAACGTCATTTGTATTTAATTTGTTTTTCAAACAAAAAAAATTAACGTAGTAGAATCTCCCTAAAATGCTCTATTTTCAACCGCCGAGTACTTGAGCGCCCAATTTGTCATCTTTGACGCATGAAGTCAATTTTGGAGTGATTTATTTCAGATCTGGGAACTGCTATCTGACGATCACTCCGCAATAACTTTCTTCTCCGTATGATATTTTTATATTATTACTCTTAATTTTCATTCTTGCTCAGTTCAATCTATTCTCCTATAATAACGGTAGTTTCATGCAACCATCAATCATCTTTTTTTCGTAGCCATTAGAATCTTAGGCTAGTCTTTCATTCTTATTTTATTTTGTTTAAAGAATCCTAACCCTTTTTGTTGTTAGATCTGTTTGACTCCTGAAAATTGAACTATGTAATTGGTGTTTAAATTGCAACTTATCTTGTATTTTGTTGAATGTTGAAATAGCTTTTAAATTAATACTAATTGTAATTGTGTTGAATTTGCATGTTAAGAAAGAATGTTTCAACTATTTTATGAAGAAAGGTTTGAAGAAAAATTATAAAGAAGAATTAACATTGTTGCTGGCTGGACTTACAATTTTATTAGTTAATTATGAAAATATATATATATATATATATATATATATATATATATATATATATATATATATATATATATATATATATATATAGTTTTTTTATGAAGAATAAGATTATTTGTAATAGCTATAATGTATGACAATTTATATTTTAATGTCATATTCATTTGTTTTTATGTTTCTTAATTGATAAAGAAAAGTTCCATTAATAGTATTGTAACTTATATTCTAAATATTTAATTTTGAAGAGTTATGTTAATTTAAATTAAAAATATTAAACTATAAAATGAAGTTAAAGAAATATAAACATATTTTTATTAAATGACATAAGTTATTGTGGAACGCAATTTAAATCAAAAAAATTTATTGATGAGATATAAGTGTTATAACTACAGTTTGTATAGTTGGAATAAAACAACTTGTTGCAATAACACATATTGTTGATAAAGGCACGTATGGAACGACAATAATTATTGTAAGATGTCAAATAAGACAACGATAATTGTTGTTGCAAAAACATTAGTTATAACAGCGAAATTAAATATTATTGCAAAACTTTTCTCAACAACACTTATACCAACGACATTTTATTTGTTGAGAAAAATACATTTCGTAACAACATTTTATTTTTCTCAACGACATATGTCGCTGCTAAAAAGCATTTTTCTTGTAGTGTGGGGAAAGGTGCTTACCTACTGAAACAACTGGATCGAAATCATCAAGATGAAATCAGTGAAGTCGCCATCGATTATTTATTTATCCCGAAATGGGAAAGGAAAACACCGACTAAAACCTAAAGGGAAAAAACAAACAAAGGTCTTACGACCCAGAGAAAGGGTAAGGGTGTCAGTTACGCAAGGAGAATGGGTTAACACTCCTCTCGTCCGTCGTACTCGACATGATCCGCTCTTGTTAGTCTAAATCTAAGGGTGTTATTTAAAAATCTAAACCTAAAAGCTAAAGGGAAACGCGCGAAGAAAGAAGAGAAAAGAAACATAGGGAAAAGAAAGAAAATATATACAAGATTGTGCTCGTTCAGACCCCGCGACCTAATGCTTACGTATCCCGATTAAGGAATCAAAGCAGCCGTAGTTCGACTCAAAAGATTTTGTGTGTGTGATGTTAAACATCGCATTTCACTGCTGCTCGACCTTTGGAGACTTACACAATTGTCGTGGAACGAAATTAACATGTGCTTAAAAGAAAATAAAAGAAAATCGAACATAGCATTTTGAAAAGAAAAGAAGAAATAAAAGATGAATATATACAAACATAAGTAGCTAAAAAGGAAAATAAACAAGTTAATCATTTAATCAATTAATTAAAAATTGATTAAATTAATTAACCAAAATTAAGAAAAATCAATTAGTAAACTAATCGATTTTACTTAATAAAAATCAATTAATTAAATCAATATTTAACTAATTAATTAAAAGATTAAAACGCGTAAAATAAAATCAAATAGGAGAATAAAACTAGTTAAAATACATTTTTGTGATTATTAATATGAAAATAAAATCTAAATTTAAAAAGCATATTTTTTGATATTTTTGATATATAAGAAAATAAAAACAATTAGTGAAATAATATAGAAACAAATTAAAATAGAATCAAATGGGCTCAAAAACAGAAGTAAAATGGCAGTGTAAAAAGAAAGGTCTCGCTGGGCTTGAGGTAATTGGCCCACAATCAAAACATCCAGCCAACAGAAGGGGTGGATCCGCAAAAGGGAGGTGATAGCATGAAAACCGAATTGGGCTGAGTGGAAAACGAGCGGGCCTACGTCTATAGCAATGTAACCCGGCCCATACAACTAACGTACACACACAAAAACAACAACAAAACACAGCTCTCTCACGGTTTCTTCTCTCATCCTCTGGACTATCCTCTCTCAATCTCGGTTCTAATCTCTACACTAGTCTCTCAACCTCCCTCGGTACAAATCGTGAAAGTTAACATAGCAAACATCAAAAAGCTCAGTAACAAGTAACAACAATAATGGCACAGATTCATTCCAATCTCACACAAAAAACATCAATCAATTCATCCACATATCATTATGCAAAGATAAAGGAACCTGGATTCAGCTTGTGGAGAATAACGTCTAGAAAGCCAGAGGGGAGATAATAAAGCTCGCAAGTATTGTTGTCGATGCCGTTGTTTGAATCCGAAGCGTTTGAGTTTGTGAGGCGCGACGCTGATTTTCTGTTCGTGTGACTCTGCCGTTGAATCAGAAGGTAAGTCTCGTGGAATGATGATGATGATCGATCTCCCTACGAACACGTGCGCTGAATTTGAGTACGTTGACGTCTTTGTAGGTAAGATTTGTGGATCGTTGTATCAAATACTATGCATGAACAGCTCCTCAATGGTGCACAAGTTAGTTATGAGTTAGTTATATTTCACTTAGACACATGAGTGTTCTATACTATACAAGCTAACATAGATAGCTTATGGTGTAGCTCAGCTTTACTTGTATATATACTTACATTGTAACACTTACAATTCTAATGAGAATCTTCTTCTTTCACTATGTTCATTGAGTTTCATAATATGGTATCAAGCCATTATCAATGAATATTTTTCAGATTTCTCATTCATCTTATTCATCTTGTTGAGCTTTTCCTAATTCATGATTTTTTTTCGCATATGGTTTTCATCTGCGTTCTTGATCTTTTTTTTCTCATCGTTTCATCATATTTCATTCACACTCTCGTGTGCACCTCATCGATCCAACTATGCCTCCGCGTACCGCACCTAACTCCCAGCTTGACCTTGATTCTGTCTTCTACATTCATCCAAGTAAAGGCCCTAATACTGTTATCGTTACACCGAAGCTTGATGGCTCAAACTACCTCACATGGAGTCGCTCCATGCAACGTGCTCTTGGCGCCAAGAACAAGCTTAAGTTTCTTGATGGTTCGATGGATCTTCTTGATGAAGATCATCTCAATTTCACACAGTGGTAACGATGCAATCATCTTATTCTTTCTTGGATCATCAATTCGGTGAGTGATCAAATTGCTTCTACCAATTTATTTCATGAAAATGCTATTGATGCTTGGCACGATCTTCATGAACGATTCTCTTAAGCCGATCGCATTCACATCTTAACTTTGCGTTCCAAGATCAATAATCTACGTCAGAATTCTAGGTCTGTTATGGAGTACTTTCTTGAGATTAAGGGCTTATGGGAAGAGCTTAATTCCCATAGACCTCTACCTATATGTGTTTGTGCTCATAGATGCAGATGCCATGCAGTGCAAAAAGCTCAGGATCATCGCCTTGAGGAACAAGCTATACAGTTTCTCACAGGGCTTGATGATAGATTATATGCTGTAAGAACTCAAGTATTGATCATGGATCCACTACCATCCATCAATCGAATCTATTCTCTTGTTTTGCAAGAAGAGAGTCAACATCATACGACTACTCCCACTGATGATTCTTCTATCCTTGTGAATGCTGCTCCGAAATCTGATTTCAAACATAAAGGTTTTCAAAAATCTTCTCCTCGTGTTTGCACCTTTTGCAATAGAGCTGGTCACACTGTTGATTTCTGCTACCAAAAGCATGGTCATCCCAATTTCAACAAGAACAAATCCTCTGTTAATGCTAGTCAGGTGGATACATCAGCCACTGAATCTCATGTTGCAAATCCCGAGCCTCAGAATAATACACCAATCACACAGGCTCAGTATGATCAGTTGATTACTCTATTGCAACAAGCCAATTCCCCTGCACCTGTTGCTAGTGTTACTACCAATCAAGTGTCCACTAGCAGGATACCTTGTGATCATTCCTCAGGTATTGTTTGCAATACCACTCAACATATGCTTAAAGCTCATCATTCCTAGATTTTGGATTCAGGGGAAAATGACCATGTTTGTTCCTCTTTGCAATTTTTTCATTCTTATTATAAAATTGCACCTGTTAAGATTACATTGCCTAATGGTAATAGTACCACTGTCCAATATGCTGGTAATGTCAGGTTTACCTCCATCCTTTATCTTAATCATGTCCTTTTTGCACCTGAATTCAATCTCAACCTCATCTCTATTTCTAAGCTTTGCCATGCATTGACATGTTCAGTTGTTTTCTCTGTTGATCAATGTCTCTTGCAGGAGCTGAATACCTCGAGGATAATTGGTTTGGGTAAAAAGGAGAATGGCTTATATATCTTGCATTTAAAGGATGCTCATTCTAAAGATTTCCCTGGATCTCTCCAAGCTCATATACCATCTCAAGCCAACTCTTGTCATTCACATAATCCTAATCAAAATGTTGTACTACCTAAAAATGCCCTTTGGCATTTCAGACTTGGTCCTGTGTCCCCTAAGAGATTAACTTAAATGTCAAAATTGTATTCCTTTTCTGATTTTGATATTCATGCTACTTGTGATTTTGCCACTTAGCTAGACAAAGAAAATTGCCATTTTACCCTAGTCATTCTTTAGCTTCTCACAAGTTTGAACTTATACACTTTGATATTTGGGGCCCTTTGTCTATCCCTTCAATTCATAATCACAAATATTTCTTAACCATATTAGATGATCATTCCCGTTTTGTATGGATAATTTTACTTAAGTCTAAATCTGAAGTTTCTCAACATGTACAGAATTTTATCAATATGATCATTACTCAATTCCATTTCACTCCTAAAACTATCAGGTCCGATAATGGTCTTGAGTTTCTCGTAAACCAATTCTATGCCTCTAAAGGTATCATTCACCATAGGTCTTGTGTTGAGAACCCACAACAAAATGGCTGTGTCGAGAGGAAACATCAGCACCTCATAAATGTAGGAAGAGCACTTCTATTTCAATCCAAACTCCCCAAACCCTACTGGTCCTATGCCATTCAATATGCTACATTCATCATCAATCGTGTTCCTACACCTATTCTTCAAAACCAGTCTCCTTACCAAGTTTTACACGATACTATTCCTGCCCTAGATACCTTTAAGGTATTTGCCTCACTTTGTTATGCTTCAACTCTCCAATCCCAGAGAACCAAACTTGATCCTCGTGCCCGCAAATCCATATTCTTAGGTTATAAAACTGGCATGAAGGGTTATGTCCTCCTTGATTTTCACACACCTGAGATCTTTGTGTCACGAAATGTCACCTTTCATGAGCATATATTACCCTACCTTAGTTCTACTACTGATCCTCAAGATTCCACCCCTTGGTCTTACTTCCCATCCAAGTCTCCCATTATCCCTTCTTCTTCATCACCTGATACTCAGATTACCATACCTCCACCTTCAGCTTCAAACTCATCCAATCCACCCCAGCCTCCCCCTTATGACACTCCATTAGCTAACCCTACATCTCTCACTCGATCATCTTCTAGAATGAGACAACATCCTCCTTATCTACAAGATTATATCTGCAATTCTCTCTAAACTTCAAAGTAGTCATCCCCATGTATTTCGTATCCCTTGTCCCATTATATTTCTCATGAACATCTCTCTTCTGTCGCTCTAAATATGCTTTATCCTTGGTCTCTAACTCTTAACCTAAGACTTATAGTGAAGCTTCTAAATATGATTGCTGGAAACAAGCCATGCAAGTTGAACTTTCAGCTCTTGAGAAGAATGGGACATGGAAGATTGTTGATATTCCACCTGGTATAAAGCCCATTGGCTGTCGTTGGGTGTATAAAATAAAGTATCTTGCAAATGGTTCTATCGAGAGATACAAGGCGCGTTTAGTTGCGAAGGGCTACAATCAAATCGAGGGCCTTGATTACTTTGATACGTACTCACCCGTTGCCAAGATCACCACTATTCGTACTGTTATTGCTCTTGCATCTTGCAAAAACTGGTACATCCATCAGCTTGATGTCAACAACGCGTTTTTGCACGGAAAGATTGCAGAAGATGTCTACATGGTTATTCCTCCTGGAGTTCACACTACAAAACCTAATCAAGTTAGTAAGCTAGTGAAATCTCTATATGGCCTCAAGCAAGCCAGCCGTAAGTGGTATGAGCGACTCACAACATTTCTACTTGCACAACATTACGCTCAGGCTACCTCTGATCACTCTCTTTTCATTAAATCCCTTGATATTGTATCACCATTTTGTTAGTGTATGTAGATGATGTCATTGTCACTGGCAATGATCATGCAGAATTACACTCCATCAAAATGGCTTTACACTCAACTTTCCAGATCAAAGATCTTGGCAAATTGAAATATTTTTTAGGTATCGAAGTTGCTCATTCTCAAGATGGCATTCTTCTTTACCAACATAAGTATTGCTTGGATTTAATAGAGGACTCTGGCTTCCTTGATTCAAAACCTGTATCCACTCCTGCTGATCCTACTATCAAATTGCACCATGATTCGAGTGAAGCCTACCACGACATTCCTTCCTATAGAAGACTCATAGGGAGACTCTTATACCTTAATGCTACCAGGCCTGACATCACCTTTTGCACACAACAGCTGAGTCAATACTTATCCAATCCTACGGTAACACACTTTAAAGCTGCTTGTCGTGTCTTACGATATCTCAAATCTTGCCCTGCCCGTGGTATACTGCTTCCTCGTGACTCCGCATTACAATTGCATGGCTACTTTGATGCTAATTGGGCAGGTTGCTTAGATACTCGTAGATCCATTTCTGGGCAGTGTTTCTTTCTTGGTCGTTCATTGATTTCATGGCGTTCTAAAAAGCAGCTAATAGTGTCCAGATCTTCATCTGAAGCTGAGTATCGTGCCCTAGCCGCAGCCACATGTGAACTTCAATGGCTTTGTTTCTCTGCGGGATCTCCATGTTCAATGTCTCAAGACACCGATAATCTATTGTGATAACCAAAGTGCAATTCATATTGCTTCTAATCCCGTTTTCCACGAACGTACGAAACACTTGGAGATTGACTGCCATATTGTCAGAGAAAAGCAGAGCCAAGGTGTCCTCAAGCTTCTCCCTGTCAAGTCACATGATCAGCTTGCTAATTTGTTCACTAAACCACTTCTCCCTCAACCTTTCAACACTCTTATATCCAAGTTGAAGATGATAAACATTTATCAACCTTTATCTTGTGGGGGGATATCAAATACTATGCATGAACAGCTCCTCAATGGTGCACAAGTTAGTTAGGAGTTAGTTATATTTCAGTTACACACATGAGTGTTCTATACTATACAAGCTAACATAGATAGCTTATGGTGTAGCTCAGCTTTACTTGTATATATACTTACATTGTAACACTTACAATTCTAATGAGAATCTTCTTCTTTCACTATGTTCATTGAGTTTCATAATACGTTGTGATGATTGACGCTATGCGACGACGTAGGATTTGCATATCTGTTGTAGTGACCTGAGTCGATGAATCGGTGATATGAATGGAAGCTTGAGCAAACGAATTGAACGTATATTGTGATCAACCCGTGAAATTCGATGACGATTTTGAGAGTACATAAAGGTGATGGATCCGTGGTAAACTCTTAGAATTTGAAGGAATGAATATGAACTGGTGGGCTTCGGTTTTGATGAATAAGCGAATTGAAAGGTGATGAGAAGCTGAGATGCAGGTTTTTAGGTATGGAGAATAAATTGTATGGAGAATAAATTGTGAAGTTTTTTTTCCAGTATATTAAATCAAATTTGGAGGAGAATTCTCTGTAATTCATTTTGACAGCATAACACTAAAAATTTCTCCTCCTCTTTTTCTGGACCTGAAAGTCTGTTTATATAGCAATCTAAATGTGAGAATTGGATCAAAAAGTGTGGGAAAAACTGTAACAGAATTGGAGTTTGGAGCTAATTTTCGAATTCATTTTTGAGGCATTTGGAGCAGGATCCGTGTGAAATATTGGGATGGATTTCTGGCCATTGATAAAACAAAATGAAGGGTTGAGGTAGAAAACGTGACCTCCTTAATGCATGAAGAAGAGAAAACGTGACTCTTGCTGTGTTTTGCTTGAGAGTGGGTCCTCACACATAGAGGTGTCAATTTAAGGGGCCAATTAATTTGGACTCCAACCCCAATATTAAGAGGGTTTAAAAAAATTTAACAATAGTAAGCCCTCAAATACATAGGGCCTAAAGTTAGAAAGCCCTAAAATTCAAAAGGGGCCATAAGGCCCAAATAAAATTAAAAAAACATAATTATGAAAAATAAAATTAAAAAAATCGAAAAATAAAAAATAATTTTGTTTTTTAGTTTTAAAAACTAAAAAATAGAAAAGTCGTAAAATTTGTTTCCGTTTCCAGTTTCAATTTTTTGTTTGAATAAATATCTAAAAAATGAAAACATGCTGAAAACACTCTGTTTTGATTAATGTCACTTTGGTAATTTTTTATTTTTTATTTTAATTGATTAATAATTAAGGTGCACTATTTTTTCTATAATACGGTAATAATTTTTACATGTAATGTTTTACACTAAATTATAACTAATAAATTATTTTCATACACTCAAGTAATGTTTTACACTAAATTATAACTAATAAATTATTTTCATACACTCAAGTTTTCATTTTCTTTCTAAAGAGCCAAATATATATATATATATATATATATATATATATATATATATATATATATATATATATATATATATATATATATATATATATATATATATATAAAATTCAAAATATACAACCTATTATTTATTAAACACCGCACACAAGAAAACTTCCAAATCGAGTGTTAATAGTAAAAGATTTAAATAGATCTCAAATAGTTAAGTAGGTTCTTTATTAACTTATTATATCTAATTGATAAATTTGTAGCTTTGATTAATATTAGAGATGTTTTACTATAAAGTTTAAAATATTAGATTTTAGGTTTTTTAAAAATATTCATTGGTAAAATTTAGAATACGGAAACAATTTTTCCAAACAAGTTTTTAATATTTTTATCCTTAAATAGTTTTCAAAAGTAAAACTATCAAACAGATTTTATTTTATTTTATTTTTTTTAAAACAGTTTTTGAAAATTAATTTACGAAACTATTTTTAAAAATAGAAAATTAATTGTTCATACCTAGTTTTGTTTTTAATTAATAGGCTTTGACAATATAATTTGCAGGATGTAATATGGTATCAAATTTTACACATACACAAACAAACAATTGAATTTATGTATTATTTGAATTCATAACAATTCTTTCTAAAGATAGATCCAATTAAATTATTTTTTATGGCTATCAGTTATTTCTATAAATGTGATTTAAGAATCAGAGGATTATGCTTTAAAATAAAAATACTTTTTGTTTAACAAATAGAATAATTACAATTCTTTGTTGAACAGTACAATGGCGTCTTGGAACAAATAGAATCTTGTGCAAGTTTTTGAAATAAAATAGGGTCCTCTCAATGGGGCCAAAAAAAATCATTATGTAAAGGGCCTAACATTTTAGGGTCTAAAATTAATTTTAAATTATAGGGGCTTAATATATTAAGGCTTTGCTGGGGCTAAAAAAGTGGAATTTTTAAATATAAAATTTATTTAACAGCTCTACTCACACACTATTTTTCTGGAATTGAATCAAGGACCAAACAAAATAATACTAAAAAAATAAAAATAAAAGAATGGTTAGTTATACCAAAGAAAAAAGCAATTTAAAGGTAATTGATTTAAGTTTTAATGATAATTCAAAATTGAACTAAAATTAAAATTTAAACCAAAAAATACCAATGAAATAAAGAAAGAACACTTAAAAATGACATGAATGTAAGATATATTTTTGGGAATTTAATATTTGATTTAAAATTCAATAAAAATTCAACATGAATTAATATTAAACTAAAATCAATATTAAATTCAATTTTTTTTAAATAATGCTAATGATGAATGATTAATGGATAATATGAAATTAAATCGAGATATGCATAAAAGGAAATGGAAAAAAATCGGGGCAAAATTTAGGGTGCAACACCTACACAGAGGAAACAAGGTGCCCGATCCTTACCGGCGTTGTCTTAACCGCATGGCCGCTGAAGACATCTGATATGACTGCCATGTTGATCACCGTGAGGCGGTTCTGTTTGATGAAATCGCACTATATTCTGGATGGTTGGCTGCCACAGATCGACCATCATTGTTCGTTATCTTCCAGAGCACATCATGCGGCAGTTCGGCTACCGGCAGAAGATACCTCGCAACCCTTCTGTCTCCGCTCCCATCGCCATAACCTGTCGGCAACTAGATGATATCTTTGCAGACTGGGAGCATCACATGGTTTCTGACGAGGCTCGGACGACCCCAGCAAAGTCATACTGGAGCTGCGTCGACGGGTATATCACATGTTACTACAGGGTGTCACACCCATACCTGATTCCCATCGAACTTGGACCACAATCCAGACCAGCTCATGAGGAGTTTTTACGGACTCATCAGACTCAGTTGGACCACACTCAAGATGTTCTTCCTCGGTGTTGTCAGATAGCTAATATGCCAGGCGTGTAGTGGATGATATGATTAGGCTGGAAGAGGAGGCATTTATGTACCATCGACATCGTACCAGGACAGGTGGGGCCTTTGACGGTAGACGGCGTGGTGGACGCAGAGGTGGAGGCGGGGCCAGAGGCAGAGGAGAGACGTAGAATGATGTCCCGCACACACAATAGTGATGCCTGTGATTTTTTTTATATTTGTACTTTGATTTCATTTATGTACATTACTTTGATTATGTATTCGACATTATGGCAGACGATTTACACGATGTATTTTTTGGTGTACTATTTACAATTGCCTTTAAATTGCATTACTTTAATTTACTATAATTTGATTTTCCATTTTTGTTATAAAAATTGAGATTTGGAGTGAAATGTATGTGATTTGAAAATATAGCAGACCTGTTCCGTAGGTACATCTAAGGAACACTCTGTTTTTAACACGTTCCGTAAATATATCTACGGAAAATTCACTAAACAAAAATAATTTGATTTTTCCCAACAATTATTATGTTTTTAACGCTTCCGTAGATGTACCTACGGAAGGAAACAAGTTTTTTGAAAAAAATATGCTTCTGAATGTGCTTCACGGAAGAAAGAGGCATAATTGAAATTTTGCCAAAAAACTAAGAGATTCAATGGGTGTAATTAAAAATCCTCTATATTTAAGCCTGAAATTTATAAGTGAAAATGATAGAAAACAAATAAACAACAATAATTAGTTTTTACATAAATTCATTTGTCAAATATTAATCTAATGGTATTATTGGTGGTGAATAAAAAATTAGAGAAAAATGATAGTTAGTAATGATATATTAATTTTATTTTTTCATTTAAAATGAAACTAAAAAAATAAATAACTTATTAATGTTATGTCAACTCGTTCAAAAACTTAAACTTAATATCCATACCAAAACTATGTGAGTTATCGAAATGAATAAGATATTCACGTAAATGTACGGATTCAAATAATTAATGAAAGAGTGTTTGATTTGAGTTGGCAAATTTGCGAGTTGACCCACAACCTTGAACATTGTTTAGACTTTAGAGAGATGATAAATAAAGTTAAGAGAAAATCCTAATGCTAAGATTACTGCATCCCTTCAAGATAAATTTTAAAAATCTATATTAAAGGTTAATTAAAAGTACGCTCAATTAGCAACTAGCTACATAAAACAAAAATAATTGAAATTTTGTTTAGAACAATAGAAACAACGAAAAAATGTTAAAATGTAGGCACAAATTGTTAGCTATTTTTGGAAAAATAGAGAAAATTAGAAAACTTTTTGTATTGATAATGATTTGTCCTTACCAAAATATTTCAACGGCATGCTAAAAGCCCATGTAACGGTATTAAATGAGCATTTGGTTGAGTTGATTTCTTCCCAATGTGGTGAGGTGTCGAAAAAGAAGTTAGTAGTTTAAGTAAGGTAAAATAAGGATTTTTTTCGGGTTTTCAAGTGTATATCTGATTTGACATTCATCGTTCTTTTTTATAGAAATTTTATTAGGGTTTTTAGTAATCTTGAATTTGTAGTTTCCAGTCAGACCGTGCATGTTGTCAGATGTCGATAGAGATGACAATGAATAGAATCTGGACAGGGTACTTTATTATATGTTTCCATACCCACGGTTTGAACAAATCCCCGTACTCGAGTCCATATCCGAGTGGGCACCAACTTGAGTATCCCTATCCGTATCTCAACTTGGGCTTCGGACTACCCGGCCTTAAACGGATTTTTTTAATTAAAAAATTAAAATAAAAACTCCATAATATTTATTATAATTAAAATTAAATTTTTTTAGTATTTTAAACATCATGCATTTTTAAGTACTATATTATCTCTTATAAATACTATAATATGTTTTTAAATACAATATATGTCCAAATTGTATAAAATAATACTTGAATATTTAAAATAACGGAAAAACTAATATAATATAATCTAAGAATGTTGATTATATTTAAAAGTGAAAGATCGAATAGAATAGAGATAAAATTTAGTGAGACGAGAAAAATCAATATAATATTTTGGAGTAAACAATATAAATATTAATATATATTTTTTAAAATTTTATAATTATGCGGGTTTAACGGGCTATCCACGGCCCATATGGGTAGCGGACTTTTTAGGACTGGACTAAAAAGACCCTGAAAAATATGGGCTCTAATTTTAAGGCTCAAGCCCTATAATTTTTCGGGCCTGGCGGGCCGGCCCATATGGGCTAGCCCTTTTTGACAGCTCTACTAGAAAGCTTAAAAGATTGATAGGAATTGGAGATGATACTTTTTGTGGCTAGATCCCTGGTGTGATGAATTAGCCTTAAAAATAGATTTCTTAGTATATTTAGGATTTGTGAAGACAAAAACATAAGTTTAAAGGAACGGGCAGTAGGAGTAGGCCAAAGAAATATCACTTGGAGTGGAGACTTGACACAAGAAGAGATTGTGATTGAGAATGATTTGAAAGATAAGTTGCAGAGGGTGTCTATTACTCTAGAGAGGGTGGATAATTGGGGATGAGACTCATGTACTTATTCTTATCCTGTTAAAGAAGCTTATAACACAATTAAGGAGAAGCCTATAGATGTCGAAAGAACGAAACTTGTAGAGGCTTGGAACAAATTTGTTCCATTAAAGGTAGCAACTTTGGTATGACAATTATTACAAGACAAAATGTCATCTAAGGATAATTTACACAAGCGAGGAGTGCTGAACGATAACCAATTGGAATGTTCATATGGTTGCAGGTTGATAGAAAGTGTTTCTCATATTTTCTTTGAGTGTGTTTTCAGTTTGCAAGTATGGTTCAAGACTCTGCGCTGGCTAAATGTATCCACTGCGATTCATACTGTAGTAATATTAAACTTCCAACAGTTCAGAAGGCTGTGCAGAACAGGCAAAAATAGAGTAGATAAATTTAGTATAATTTAGTTTGCTAGCATTTGGATAATTTGGAAAGATCGTAACGAAAAAACTTTTAGAGAAAAGGATATATAGACCGACAGAACATTGAGTCGAAGAAATCAAAATCTTGTCTTGGAGATGGTTGAGTAGTAAAGTTAAAGGATTATGCTATCCCCTCAGTCAGTGGCTGAGCAGTCCTAGATTGTGTCTGGGGTCCGATATCTACTGATGTTCGTTTTGGTTAAAGGACGACTTCCGTGCTTCTCAAGTTCGAGTGCCTGGTGAATTCATTAGGTTGCTTCCATTTTTGACATCATGGTTTTAAATTGCGGTTGCGGTCGCCGATGCGGTTGTGGGTATTGCGATTGCGGCTATTGTGGTTGCTGCAATGCCCATTGCAGCCGTCGCGGCGTGAATTTTGATTGGAAGATATTTAAAATACAGTACTATAAAACTCTTAATGTTAATATTTTTCATTCCAAATCACATGCAAATTGATTTTATGAGTTATCAAATGTTGAGTTATAATGAAAATATGTGAAGAAAGACGGATGAAGGTGTTTGATGTGAATTATAGTGTTGTTCCACGTTTGATTACAAATCACACCGCAATTACGGCCCGATGCGGATGCGGAGGCTACCGCATCAACAATATTGCGGCCGCAATTGCGGTTGCGGACTGCAATTTAAAACCACGTTTGGCATCTACCTCCCTTTAGAGAGGACTTTTAGTATAGTATTGCAAAATGGATCATCGGTTTGGTGGAGGCAGCTTGGTCGATGGAATCATCTGATGTTTGTTGTTTGTTTTGGGAGCTGCTGTCAGCGATATTTCGGTCGAATCCAGCTTGTAGACGCATGCTGTCAAGTTCTTATAGCGATGCTCTTCATGTTCCTCCTGTAGTTCTTGTTTTTGCAGGTGAGGCTTGTTTTCGGCTTTGCTACTGTTCGAGCGCTTGCCTGCAGAAAATTTTATTGCGGTACTGCGTCATCTGGCTATTCTGTTTTTCCACAATGGTATCTTCCGTTTCAAGTATATTGAAGTCAGAGTTTATGGTTCAGGCGGAATATTTGGTTCCGATCTTGTATAGGCAGCACTGTTATGCATCAACCCGCGAGTCGGATGGATTTCATATAGCTTATTTTCCTCCTATTCTGTTCTCCAGTATGCAGACCTTATGTATTGTTGGTGATTTTAGTATCATCAATGTATTTTGGTAATAATGTGATTTATTGTAGGCCGGTGCAATTATGCGTTAAGCTTGAAACGAGTTAGGGTAGTGCGGAGTGCACGCTCGTAGAGCCAAACGTGCAATTGAATACGAATAATAGAAACGGGGTTCCAAGGGGCGGAGCCCCTGGCGGGGTGCGGGGCAACGCCCCGTCGGGGTCCAAGGGGCGGAGCCCCTGGGGGGTGCGGGGCAGCGCCCTGCCGGGGTCCAAGGGGCAACGCCCCGAGCGAAAAATTCGTTTGAATAGTTGCACCCTTTCCCAACGGACATAACAATTCGTTTGAATAGTTGCACCCGTTTCCAACAGACATAACTGTTTTCCGAAAAGGTGTGTCTGTTCGTTTCTATTATTAGTCTCCTATATAAGGAGTCTTTTGGTCTCGATTTGGTACACGAAATTACATACTTCCTCTCTACATTCTGATCTGCTCTCTATTGTCAGAAACAGATTGTTCTTCAAGAATTATCCCCGAAAAGATTTCGTGAACCCGACAAGAATAGGGTCGAAATACTTTATTCGGAAAGTGAACAAACACGATTCTTGAAGATATCCAGGATTATCATACCATATTTCTAACATGTACACCCTCCGGTCACTATTATAAGCAAAAAAAATGGTCTAATTCTTGGTCACTATTATAAGCAAAAATCAATTATTACTAAATCATTTAATGCTGTAATTCCTAAGATACCCCTATATTTCATTTTCCAATACTTCATTAAATTTAATAAAGAGGATATTATAGTAAATTTAATCAATGTTTTCTCCAAAATCTAAAAAGTTAACTACACTTAATTGAATTTCTTAATAATCGTGAAAACTATTTTTTTTGCTTATAAATGTGACCGGAGGGTGTATTTGATTTGGTTGTTTTGGAAAAAAAAAATTGGAGACCTTATTTTCCATTGATCTGTCAAAATAACTTTTATATATTTATTAGATATTAAATCTGTATCACTATACTACTAGCTTATAAAAAAATCAGCTAGTCAATCATTAATGTAAGAATCATTGAGGTAAGAGAAGTTTATAAACAGTTAACAAGGTAAGATTAGAGAGCACATTGCTGCACTCCTCAATGATATGAACGTGTCATGTATAAGTATTTAAGTGTCTTGCATGGGAGTTTCATCCTCATTCATTGCTCTTTATATAGTTGCTTCTGTTTTGAGCTGCAAACAACACAGTGGCTGAATAAAGCGACTACTGATCATATCTTTAATGCATTTAGAGTAGAGTGCGAACCCCAAAGCACGTTAACTACTACTGACACAAAAAACAATTTAACAAAAAAGTTGGTAAACGCATAAAAAACTCAAAAACCTAACACACATAACTGCAGTGACCAGAAACAGCTTCTAGTTTATATTTCAACTTGTTGGTCCATTTTGAGAATAACTGATATCATGAAGGTTTCTAGCTTTTGTGCTTTGCTCTTGTTGGTTGTTACTGCTTTTACCTTCTTTAGCTTCTCAGGTTCCATCACAGGTCCTTCTTGGTTTCCAGGTAAATCTTCTATCCCTCTAAATCTCATATCTTTCTGCATGCAAACTTTGAATGGTTTCATAGAAACCTGGTGCATGTTCAAATTTACGGCAAATTTATCAGAATACTATTAACTTTTTTTATGTGACCTCAGATTTGGTTGGTAAAAAATGTGTTGATGAACCAACAGCAATTGCAGGAAGTAGGAAACTGAAGGTATGAATGTTTTTCAAATTTCATACTCATCATTTGAAGTTGAATATTGTACTATCTTTTAATTGTTCAGGAAAATGCCAATAGGATTAAGAGCAATGAAAAAGGCGATACCGGAGATCGCGTAAGACTCGAAGATTACAATCCAATTGATCCAATACCAGGTGGAGCAAAGAATGTTAATCCAGGACCAATTGAACATGGAACTCCTCTTATGCCATTCATACCAATATCTCCACCTCCTGTTGGTGAATCTAACCCTGGTCCTGGAGATTATAATTAGTAACAACTTGTTCCTCTCTAGAAGAAGCAATGCTTAAAGAGTGTGATAATGCTATATATTAACCTGGTTTACTTGCTATGTAATCTTTGTTTTATCATGTGTTACTGTTGTGTGAAACACTAGTAATTTGGCATAACTTATAAAGTGGCCAATGTTTGTAATCTAATGTACTTGGAACTTGGAAGTATTATGTATCATGTAATATGCGTGCTTGTTAAATTTTAAGTGTTTTTATTGTTTTGTTGTTTGCACTAGTCTTTCTGGTGAAAAACTATTTATTACTTTCAACAAAACAACATGCAAACATTTAATGCACTTTTATAGTTTCGATGTAAATTTATTTATGTTACCCGATGAATTTATTTTAAGGTGGATTCTTATCTACCCATCTCAAAAAGTTGGGTAGAGTTACCTTCAATGTAAAATTTATTGGAAACAACAAAAATATGTACTATTTTATAATTAATTAAATGTGTTAAAATTAAATGAACTTTGTGATTGGTTGAAGGTACACTACCCAACTTTTTGTGATGGGTAGAGAAGTTGTCCCCTTATTTTAAATGTTAAACCATCGTTATAACCAATGCAGTACATAGTAATCCTTTTTTTTTGTTCTTACTCCATGGTTAAGTTAAGCTTTTGTTAGTTAAAGATTACAATTAGATATTTTTAATGGGTGCAGTTACGTGCATAGATAAAAATCTATGCACCATGCATAGATTATTATGGACCCTTGGATCATTGGATCAAATTTTAGACATCAATTGTTATTACTCAATACTCAATACTCACCACTCAATACTCAATACTCAATATTCAATACTGAATTAAAAACACGATCCAATGACTTATGTAGGCGTATGCATGGTGCATAAGTAAAATCCTTATGCATATTAGCCAAAACAATTTTTAATGATTCAATTATTCATTAATTTAATAGTGTAGATACTATACTCTCTTTGTCTCACATCTCACAAATCACAATGAGGTTTGTTTTATAAATTTTCTGCGAGAATTACATTGGGGAATTATATAGATTAATCTAAGGGGTTGTTAACGGGTCGGTTTGATTTGGTTTTGAGAGAATTCGATTCTCAAATTAATTATAATTTAATGGATAGATTTGGAAGAGATTGGATTTACAAATTTTTATAATAAAACCCAAATCGAATTGATTCGAGAAATAATGGATTAGTTTGAATTGAATTGATCGGGCAGGTAAAAAATACAAAAATATTTAAAAAAATAACATATTTACAAAAATTAATTTTTCATAATAATATAAAAAATGTAATATTAGTTCAATTTTAAATATTAGACTAAATTTTTTTTCTAATAGATTAAAAATATCTAAGATAAAATCTTTTGAATCTAGTCATTTGAGTTAATATGATAATGAATGTGTTTCATAGCTTTATGCTCATTTATCACATTACACTAACAATTTTCTAATAACAAATTAAAATAGCATAATTTGTCCATATATAACATTTTATTTTTTTCTTATTGAATGATAATTAATTATGGTTGGTTTGGGTTGGACTTGTGCGATTAGAAAATTGAAAATCCGATGTCCGAACAGATTGTCATTGAATTTCATTGGTTTGATTCGGTTTTTGCCCAAATTAAAAGAATATTCAACCCAAACACTATGCTTTGATTCGGATTCTGCTTTGGTTCGGATTTCTCCGAACCAATGAACAGATTAATTTGAGAATCCGAACCAATAAACACCCCGATATTAATCTCTCAAATTGGAAAAATTATAATGAATGACAAATTAATTGAGATTCAATATATGAGATTAATCTTAAAGAAATATCTTACTATCTCATCCAAATATTTTTGGATTGAGATGATTTATCAATACTAAAAAAATTACTTAAAAATAAATCAATATTTAGTTTTGAAGATAATTAATATTAATTATTAATTTAGTTCTATTCTCTAATTAACTTAAAAATAAATCAATATTTAGTTTTGAAGATAATTAATATTAATTATTAATTTAGTTCTATTCTCTAATTAATCATATACTTTTTTTGAGATGATAATTAATCATATACTTTCACCACTCTTAATCTGGTCAATATATTCTCTATATATTTATGGTAATAATGATAATATTCTCATAAAAAATAATGATAATATTAAATTATGATAGACAAGAATTACATTTTAATTCTTCTATTATTAATTTACAAATTTAGTTTCTCTATTTTAATTTTTAAGAAATTTTGATTCTCGTTTTTTATTTTTGATCCAAAAACAATTTATGTGTATTTTTTTTTTAATATTTAGTGACGTGAATAATGTCACTTGGCCAATCTTAACTTACAAGTTGCTTTTATATATCGTATTTATTGAATTACACAAAAATAATTTAAAATTTTAATAAACTTTAAATAATTTTTTTGAAAGTAAAGTAGAAATGAAGATCAATCTTTTGGAACTGAAACAATTCATGTAAAACTACGTTGAAGACTTAGGCCTTGTTTGGCGTGTTATTTTTGGAGCTTATAGGTTATAAGCTTATTCAATAATAAAAGACCTGTTTAGTATCAGTCTTTTCATGACGAGCTTATAGCTTATTTTACTAGCTTATAGCTTATTTCTCATATGCTATTTCAAATAGCGTTTTAGCGTATAGCTTATAACTTATTAGTTTTTCTTCCATTTTTACCCTTATTATTTTAATTAAAATATACTTTTACCCTCTATAATTTATTTTAATTTAAAATAAAATAATTACATATTAAATGTCTTTTATGTCATTTTAATTAATCATCTAGTTGAACAGTTAATTTTACCAAACACTTCAATTAGTTTATCAGCTATAAGTCATCAGTTAATAGCTATAAGTTATAAGCTATTAGTCATCAGCCATCAGCCATCAGTCACAAGCTATCAACTATCAGTTAGCTTATCAGTCAACCGTTATTTTTACCAAACAGAGCCTTAATTATTGGTGTTGAATTTTTATTATTAGGCAACATAAAGTACTCACCAGCTAGTTTTGATGATGACAATTAATAAAATAATACTTTAAAGATAACAAATCCAGAGGTCAAATGACTTGGGGATGTTAAGAGTTTTCCATGATAGAGGAGTAAATCTCAATTGTCAAAGTAAAACTTCTGAGGATGACATTTGATCAAGAAGATATCTTAAGCCTAATAAGAAAAAGATTCAAGTTATAGTTGAAGTGTTAGTATTAAGAAAAAGAACTTGAAGATCTAAAGTCGTGAAAATGTGAAAACTCGTTTGATCCTATGCTTCCTGTCTTAGAGGATCTTATACACTTGCAAAATCGCTATCACTAACCATGATTCAAATCATCCAAAGTGAAACCTCTTTGTAATTTATTTGATTTAAGAGAAAGGTCAAACCATTGTTAGATAACGAACAAACAAAATTTAAAAGAGTGCACATGAAGAATTACATTAATTCATCAGATCCAAAATAAAGATACAACCATTAATATAAACAAAACTAACCACATTTCGAATAATCTAGAGTTAAACTTAGATTTAGCCCATTTGATATAAGTAAAATGTAGGAACTACAAAGTAAAGTAGTACTGGTTAAACCAATAGTAACGGAAGAAAGTTAGGAGCATTGTCTTAAAACCTTTTGAGTAATAGAAATTAAAACCCTATTGTAGTTTATTATATCCACGAGAAAGATGTGACTGTAACACCCTTCTAATACCCCGTATAAATGTTTAACAATAATCAGAGTAAAACATGAAAAGGGCATTACAACTTCCATATAATTAAAACAATACTCATGTCATGCCATAAAAGAGAACGTTAAGCCAAAATTATTCAGATTATCATGTTAACACAGCGGAAATATCTTTAACATCTGAATAACGCAGCAACCAAAGTCATAGACTTAAAACACCACCATAATTAAAACACCCAATAAAAGAGTTTAATAAGTAACTCTAAACAACGTTCCCAGTGTTACACGACCAGAGCATGACACGGACCCAACCGACTCTAACGAATTACTTGACGAGCTAATCCTCACCAAGTACAAAAGCTACTCCTCAATCTGAAAAATAACAACAGTAAGGGTGAGTCTCATTCACATTTAACCAATGTTATAAGATATAGATAATAAAACATCAATCACATATTATTCACCCAATTACAGTTACGATCAGATTCACAACCACCCAATTAATCACAACCAATACACAATCACACGTATTATAACATTGGACAATCTTCCATTCATGTTATAATAACACAAGTAACCTAATGCAATGCAACTATATGCATGTGGTACCAAAATCTGGGATAACACATCTCACCGATCCACCATCGTCAAGGATGCGGCGACACCCATTCACTATTTCCACACAATGGGAACTAGCTACCACTGATCCACCATCGTCAAGGATGCGGCGACACCCATTCACTATTTCCACACAATGGGAACTAGCTACCACTGATCCACCATCGTCAAGGATCAGCCACATAATGATAATAAAATGCATGTATCAACCATAACATGCTCATCATCCACGTTAACCAACCAAATGTCATAATCATCACCCAATACAATAATCAATAGCCACACACAGTTATGCTATTGCTCAACCATAATAAAATACATATTTTACATCAACAATATATGTATAACAAACACCAATTACAACCAAAACATCATAACAGGTAAAACATTCATTAATGTACCTGTACGCATAAACCACCACAACCAAATAAAATCGAGTGTTTTAAAATAATTTTGAATCACGAATCCAAAACACTATTTTATTATGTAAATCATTTGATTAGCTTTACTATGCTCAAAACGGCACTAAAATCTGATTTACGGTTTGAAAGTTAGGAGCTTTTAAAGTTAAGAAAATTTAGAAAAAGTTACGTAGAACCCGGTTCCTCCCTACGTGGGAACTGGTTCCTGAAATCCTTCAGAAACTCTTCTCTGGTTTTTACTACTAGGAACCGGGTTGTACCTACATGGGAACCGGTTCCTGCTGAACAAAAATCCTTCGCTTCTGGTTACTACTACGGGAACCCGGTTCCTCCCACGTGGGAACCGATCCCGACGCTGCTGTAGCAGAAAAAAAACCCATTTTTCCAACACCGTATAAACCCGAATCCACACCAATTCGCACCCAAATGTATTATAACACCAAAATAGCAACCACAAACACAAATTAACACATTTATAACACATTTCAACCATCAAATTCACACCATACATGATCAATACAACATTATTACTCAATTCTCCCAAAACCTAACATTTCTACAACCTAAGCATAACTCAATTGACATAAACAACATGTTCAATTCCATCCTACTACCTATAATCCCATAATAGAAGATAAATGGAAGAGTCCCCCCTTACCTGAAGGTTGATTCTTCGCTCTTCCCCTTTTCGCACTTCTCTGCTTCCCTTCTCTTTCACGTTCAAACTTTTCTCTTCTCCTTGGTTCTATTCCTCTTTTCTCACAATCCTCTATTATGTGAAAAAATAAAACTATTTTAATTAGTAATAGGGCCTACCAATGCACCCCCTCTTTACTAATCACAACTTAAGCCCATTTGCTAAATTTCTCAATAATTCTCAATAATTCCCCATAATTCAATTAAATTAATTTCAAATTAAATTATGAAAATATGGAGTGTTACAATGAACATTGTAGTAAAACAAACTTACTACAATTCGACTTAACGCAGTTGAAGCCCCCTAATAATTCATTTTATCCAGAAAGAAATGTAAGACCTGTGTGAAAATGAATTAACCAACATTCAATTGATCACAAGTGATGTTTCAATGTGGTTCATCATGTCTAGAAGAAAGTTAAGATCATTGTAGGAAAACATAATAGCCAACAAGTTTACTTATCGCAATTGAATACCTATTGTAATTCATCAAATCTAAAATAAATATAGTACCATTGTTGTAAAAGAAACTAACTACGAAACACTTTATCATCATTGAAACCTCGTTGTAGTATATAAGACACACAAAAAATTTAAGACCAATGTCGGAAAATGAACTTATCATAGTTCGACTAATCATAATCAAGCCTCAATGTAGTTCATATGATTTAGATAGAAGGTGTGACCATTTTCTCAAAATAAACTTATTGCAGTTTGACTAATCATAAGTAAATCCTAAATGCAATTCATTAGATCCAAAATAAATGTGTGGCAACTGATGTACAACTACCTAACCACAATTTGATTAATCACAAGTGAAGTCTCTTTGTAGTTTATTTGATCCAAATACAAGGTAAAACAAATGTAGTTAAAAAAACATAATTTTGGTTTTACCAACCACGTGTTAAGTCTTGATGTTGTTTATTAGATACAACAAAAGTTATGAACATTATTGTAAAACGGACTTCCAATGGTTTGTCTGATTGTAATTTAAACCTAGAAGTAGTTCATTTGATCTTGAGAAAGGTAGGACAATTTTTGTGAAATGAGCAAACCAAATTTTAGTGATCACGAATGAAGCCTTGTTGTAGTTCATCGTATCTAGGACTAAAAATAGGACCAATGTCGTCTGACAAACTAACTATGATTATAACTAATTGTAATTGAAGCCTCACATTAGTTCATCAGATCTAAAATAAAACTAAGACTATTATTTAAAAAGAATAAGCTAAAGTTCTACTTGTCCAAATTGAATCCCCATTATATTTCATCGGATCAAGAAGAAAGGTAGGAAGGATGACGAAAAACAGACTAACTATAGTTCAATTAACCATAAGTGAAATTCAATTATAGGTCATCAGATCAAGACAAATTTAGGATAATTATTTAAAAACTAACTAAGTGTTGTTTGAATAATCACAATTTAATCCCCATTGTATTTCATATGATTTAAAACAAAGTTAAGACCATTGTCATAAAATGAACTAACCATGATTTAAATTACTTCTATTGAATCCATGTTATAATTCATTAAATCTATAAGATGGGTAGGAGCAATTTGGGTAAATGGACTAACCATAGTTAGATTGAGCACAAGTGAAGCCTCACTGTAGTTCGTCTGATCCATGTAGAAGATGTGATCATTCACATAAAATAAACTATTCACCATGGTTTGACAGATCATAAGTATAATCTCGTTATAGTTTATTAGATAAAAAAAAGGTTTCCACCATAGTATTAAAAAGAACTAGCTACATTTTGACTGATTGCGAATAAAGCCCCTTTGAAGTTCATCTGATCTATATGAAAGGTAGGACCAATGTAGATAAACTAATTAACCAAATTATCATATTAGAAGTGAAATCTCATTTTATTTCATCAGATCCATACAAAGGTATGATCATTTATCTCAATCGAAACCTCGTTATTGTACATCAAATCCAAAATAAAACTAGTATCATTATTATAATTGAATTTAACCACAATTCAACTTATTACAATTGAAGCCCAACTTGTACTTCATCAGATCCATAATAAATGTTGAGAATCAAGTGTGAGGAAGAAGTCCCACATTGATTAGAAAAGAGAATAATGAACACTTTATAAGTGAGAGAGCTCACACTCCTATCACCTTAAAATTTTAGGTGGACAAGTGGTGTGTCTCTCACAAAGTGTGTTCCAAATTAAAAATGCGAAGAAGGTCATGGCCTTTATTTTAAATTGAATCGAAAGGAAGGTCAAACCATTTTTATAAAATGAAGTAACCATAATTTAACATTACAAGTGAAGTCTCGTTTTAACAAATGAGATTCAAAATAAAGGTTTGATCTTTGTCGAAAAATTAATTTTGAAATATTTAATTATAGTCATTGTAATATAGCCTTCAATTAATTCAAAAAAACATGTGATGGGAGAAGTTGATCCATTAAATATCAACAAAAATGTTTTAGTAAATTTAATATGTATTCTAAATGAAAACTTAGAAAATTATTTGGTTTAACAAAAGAAATTACTTTAAAGTTGAAATACCCAAAGAAATGATTATTAAATTTGTGTGTGTAAAAAATAGGACTGATCATCTTTTTATTATTATTATTATTATTATTATTATTATTATTATTATTATTATTATTATTATTATTATTATTATTATTAATAAGGGAAATGTTAATCAGTGTTTTTGGAGTACTTTTTAAGTGATTAAAGTGGTAATTATTTTTTGAAAATGCTTGTATTCAATGCATTGAAAATTGAAATATTAACTTTTATAAAAAATATTTTTTATTTAGTATGCTTAAAGAGTGTCATGAGGGTACTAGCTAGCAAACCATTGTTATTATTATTATTATTATTATTATTATTATTATTATTATTATTATTATTATTATTATTATTATTATTATTATTATTATTATCAGGGTTAAATAACATTCACCCCCCTGCCATATAGGCGTGTTTTGATTTACCCCCCCTTAAAAAATGGTTTTTTAAAGCAGACCATATCAAAGATAGATTCCATGAATGTAGCCCTTGGTCAGTTTTTTGGGAGAAGATTCTAGGAATATTTCCTACGTGGACAATTTGGAACAGCTGACGGTGTAAATGCTTGCCACATAGGATCCTTTTATAAATAGGAAACGTTGACATCAGACTTTGTCTTTCTCACTTCACCCCCCTAGAAAACCTGGGGTTTGTTTCAGTTCAAAATAGTAACAGAGATGACGAAGAGGGCAACGAAGAAGACAAAGGAATCTAGGAAGACGAAGACATCCATGAAAGCGAAGCATTCTAAACAAGTGAACGAAGTTCACGAAGCTAGTCAATCGAATCCTTCAGTGCAACCTGACATTCGTGAAGAAGAAACCGAAGCATCAGAAGCTTCGAAGGTAAGTTCTGCATCTTTAATGTGTGATGTTACTTCAAAATAAGTTATTTCAAACGAATCCTTAAATGTCTTGCATTTTTCTACATTTTTCTTCTTCAGAATAAGCAACTCTTCAATGCTTTATTCCACCATGGAGGGGAATTTGTTAGCATAAATGATGGGTTTATGATCTATACGGGTGGTGTCACTACTTTAGTTACTAACATCCACATATCTACGTTTACAATGGTTAGTGTTCATAGGATGTTGACTTGGTGGGGCTACAAGGAAGGGTCATATAGGGCATGGACCAAGGTTGTTGAAATTGATCCAAATTTTTTCCAGATAAAGAGGGACGATGATTGTTATGACTTCGCAGCATATGCTAGTGCCAATGAGGTTGATGGGGAAATGTTTTTGGAGCATGATGTAATAGATGTGTCTGTGTCAGTGAGAAGTCCTAGGTGTGTGAATGAGGTAGTTCAGATGATTAATGTTGATGAAGATGGGGTTGAGGGGTTGGGGGACAGTGAAGATGAACGAGCCACTGCTTTGCTTGATGGGTTTGAAGATACTGATGTCACCATACATGTTAATGAAGCACCATCACTATATGGATTTATGAGAGCTTCTAAAAAGACAAAATTGGAAGATGATGATGTGTATGTCAGTGATGACCTGGATAGCTCTGATCCTGATATGTCAGATGATGAGAAGATGCCAAAGTTTGAAAAGTTTAGGAAAGAGCATTTCAACAAGAATTATAAATTTCAGTGGGGTATAGAATTCAATTCACTTGATGACTTTAGAGAGGCAATACGTGAGTGGTCGGTTTTGAATGGTAGGGAAATTACCTTTGTGAAAAATGAGAGCTACAGGGTAAGAGTAGAATGTAGGGCCAAATGTGGTTTTTTAATACTTTGCTCTAAAGTGGGCCACAAACACACTTATGCTATAAAAACCATAGTGGACAAACATACATGTGCTAGGGTTTTAGAAAATAGATCTGCAAGCTCTAGTTGGGTGGCTTAGGATGTGGTAAAGAAGATGCAAACATATGACAATGTAAGGATCTGTGATATAATACAAGATATGAGGCATAATTTCTCTGTTGGAATTACTGTGGGTAGGGCATGGAAGGCTAAGCTTATAGCAAAGAGGATTATAGAAGGTGATGCAGACAAACAATATGCTAACTTGAGAAGGTATGCAGCTGAGTTACATAGAGTTAATCCAGGAAACAATTTGAGCATCACTGTTAGCAGGCCTAATCCTTCTATACAACCCAGATTTGAATCTTTCTATTTTTGCTTTGATGGTTGCAAAAAAGGTTTTATTAATGGTTGTAGACCATATGTTGGAGTGGATGGTTGTCATCTGAAAACCAAATATGGAGGCCAATTACTTATTGTTGTAGGTAGGGACTCCAATGACCAATACTTTCCTCTAGCATTTGGGGTGGTTGAGACAGAAACTAGGGACAGTTGGAAGTGGTTTATTGACTTGCTTTTGGGAGACATTGGACAAGACAGGAGATTTGTGTTTATCTCTGATCAACAGAAGGTTAGTCTTATTTATATGTCATTTGTACATGAATATGCTATTTGTTTCTTTGTCTTGTGTAAAGTTAAACTGTTTTTAATTTCAGGGTTTAGTTTCTGTTTTTGAAGAAATGAGTGACAGGATAGAGCATAGGCTCTGTCTAAGGCACTTGTATGCGAATTTCAAAAAAAAAAATTGGTGGTGGCTCTTTGATTAGGGATCTCATGATGGGTGCTGCAAAGGCAACATATTATCAGGGTTGGTTGACCAAGATGAATCAGTTGAAGCAAGTTGACTTAAAGGCATGGGCTTGGCTGATGGGTGTTAATCCAAAAAGTTGGTGTAAGCATGTTTTTACATTTTATCCAAAGTGTGATGTTCTCATGAATAATATTGCTGAGTCATTCAATGCAACAATTCTAGCTGCTAGGTGTTTACGGTGATTTCCGGTAAACAACCGCTAGTCTTCCAAACTATAATAAATATGATTTGGTTACTCGCAGGATCGACTAGATTGATCCTAGGACACATAGTCAAGAAGATTGTCATCAACGTTCATTCGAACCATATTCATTATTTGTCTTCTTCAATAAGCGTTGTTCGATTAAAGAACAAATAGTCTTGACAATCACTTTGTTATATATAAATGTGACTTCAGCGAAAAGATAAGTAACATAACATAGAAAATTAAAAGGACTATTGAAACGTAAAGAATCTTAAACTGCAGAAATGTAAAAGACTTTGAAAGTAAATAACATGAAAGTAATTCGAAAGTAAATGACATTAAAGTAAAGATACAGAAATGTAAATGGCAAGAAGTAAACGAAATGCAGTAATTCTGGAAGATATTTAAAAACAAAGGGTAATACACATGTATTAAAATGGTGGTGTCATACGTACATTTTCTCAGCGAACTCTTTCTCTTAACGCTTGATACTTGAGTAAATATGTGAGTGATTTGTACAAAATGAACACACAGAATCCTAACATTAAGACTCCTATTTATACTAGTTTCGACCTTAACGGTCCTATACTAATCTACTGCCACGTTTCTCATAAGAACTTCCAGCGATGCCATCTGTTACTTGGACAGTTACGAAACCGTCTTCGAATTTCAAATCTTCCCGCCTGAGTCTGTCTTCGACGCGTGGCAGTGTATTAAACAAACACTACGAAAAAACACGCTAAGTAGTAATACTTGAATATATTTACAAATTTGTCTAAGTCCCCGAAGACACATACTTTTCACTAGCTTTCAGTATTCATTATCTTCATAGTGAACTTAGAAATCTTTACTCTCGAAGCATGACCATCAGTAGCCATTCTTTTATTTTTAAGGGATGGCCATCAGTAACCATCTTTCCTTCGATTTTCTACTTCTTCGAAGGATAAATAATATACAACGAAATCTTCAGCTAACACTAGGGACAAACCAATTTT